>NC_141914.1:8866942-9169972 GCF_057802395.1 Ceratotherium simum simum
AATGTCTACTATCTATACAAGAACTGAAATTACTAAGATTATAATATTGTTCTTTTTAACATGCCAGAATTGTGGATTCCAGCTCAGTAGTTCCCCTTCAATAGAGTTATATTTGTAGACATCACATGTATTCCAGCCACATTTCTCGTGCTCAAAATATCTTCCAAGGCTATAACATAGCCTTTGGAATACTTTGAGTAGTGACAAATGTCCTTTTGAAGGTATGCTTGATCTTTGACACAACTATATTAATGTAGTTCATAGCTTCAGATTATAATACACAAAATAATTTTAAAATATTAATTAATAGTCCTCACCATTCCTTCTTCAATTCCTTTCTGATCTTTGCTCTTCTCCCATTCAAATACCTAACCAGACGTTCTCAAACCTGGCTACTCTAGAGTGCTTTTAAAAAATACTCTTTTCTGCAATGGACCTCTAGGGGTGGGGCTCACACACTGGTATTTTTCAAAAGTTCCCACAGAGGATTCTTTTGTGAAGCCCATGCTGAGTAAAACTGACTTAGACAATTTTATACTTATTGCCTCAAGGAGGTGATGTGACAGGACTGAAAAGAGTAATCTTGGCTCTCTTTCTATCTTTGTGCTTCGGGAGTCTGTATTCTTCAGGGAAAGTTTGAAGGTTTAAAAAGGTGACTCTTGCCCTTGGACTGGGAAAGGACAGCAGAGATGAAGGGTACCAGGAAGAGGGGGTTAAAACAAAGAGGACAAGGCACATATATCACAGCCAAAGGACAATGCAAGGAGTGTTGACCCAGGGGACTGTGCAGTCATTTAAGTCAGCCTAGATAAAGGATCCCAGCTTCACATAAGTGAACCCCTCAGTCACCCACACCAGGGCTTACATTAGCTGTTTTGTCCCATCACAGACATTGGTAACTTTCCTTTTGTAGCGCCCCACACTTCTCCTGGATAAGGCCAGTCTATACCTTGAGAGCTTGGGTCTGTCCTTGCTCTTTCAAACTAAACCTTGCAGCTTCTACTTGTAGACCCCAGAGAGCTGAATGCCATAGTCTTTTCTTACAGAACTACTTACGTCAAGTTTTCAAAAGGAGGAGACAGGAAAAAAAGAAAATTTCAATTTTGGGAACACATCATGGAGATTTTTCTGTTTGTTTCTGTCTTTAAAATGCATAGGCAATGAAATGCTTTACAATTATTTAGGATTTACATAACAATATATTATCTTATGTTATAGATGAGAAATATGGAGAGAACAATCAGGAATCAACTTTAGTCACCAAAAAAAAAAAAAAAAAACAAGCCCTGAACCTATTCTTTAGTCTCTGAAATCTCTCCCATTTGGGAACTGAATTTTATGCCATCTGGCTCCAGGACCAGAGCTTGCAATGTCAGGCAGTACTTGGAAGAAATAGCCGCATACAGGTCACTCTGAAACCCTCATAAAAATATATGGTACTATTATTTTTTCTTTTTGAAAATGTTTTATGGGATCCCCCATAGTATCTTTTGCTAGTCTTGCTGTAAAAATAATGTTTATGGTGATTGAATATACTTTCAGTAAATAGCTCCTGTGGCTATCAAATGACTGTTTTTCTTCTGCATTTAATCACCTAGGAGGAAAGAAATGATGGCAAACAGATTTCACTGCCTTCAACAATATTTGTTAAAGAAAGACTTTTGCCCTGGAGTGTCTTACTCAGAAAGTAATTTCCTGGTCACTGCTATGGAGCCATTGTCTTATTATTTAGGATTTTTTTTTTTCAGCATGAATCAGCTCTTTTTTTTTCCTTGTCTGGTTTCTTTCTACAGAGCCCTGTAATGACATCATGGTCTTTTAACATCACAGTGAGTAAATAACATTCCCATTGTGTTTCAGGCTAACCAGGCTCAGATACTCCTCTGCTGGTGATACTGTATCTTAGTTTGTATTCCTAAGAGTCCAATGACCTTTTAGTAAACTGTAGACTAATGTGAACCTGTGTAGATTAACTTAATTATGTGACTTTTGAAATAAAACCTATCTTGAGCAGTCTCAGAAACTTGTTAGCCAGAATTAAAATGTGATATATCTCTGAAATTAACTTATTAAGTGAATTGACACTAAAAGTTAAATAATCCATTTTTAGCAGATTTAATATGTAAGGTTTCTTGTAGATTTCAGATCTTTTTATAAGCTCTAGTAGTAATATTAACAATGACAATAATAAAACTGCAACAAGTATTCTGTGATTTTGTACAAAGTAGATTAAACATCATCAGTGAATGATAAAAATCGAGTTGTGGGAAAGTATTTCCAAGGAAAAATCAAACATTAGTCAAAGAAAATAGAAAATAAATTATAGTTCCCTGAGAACTAACCTGGCCTTGTAAAGAATGCTGCTAATATGAAACAATATTTAAATGAGGAAAGAATACCACTAATAAATCTAATCTTTGCAATGTTAATATTTGATTATTTGAATATTATCACTATTTTTTCTGTACCAATTGCTCTGTAAATACATTCTCAGGACGAGTTAAAATTCTGCCTAGAAAAAATATTATGAGAAAATTATTTTATTTTTATAGTAATATTTGTGTACCACCTGGGTCGAAGAGAAACTTCATAATGATTTTATAGACTAGATGATTCTGATCTTGGCTCCTCCTGTCTGTTACCCAGCTACAAAAATTAGGTCCTCATCTTTGACTAATTTCTTTCTTACAAAAAATATGAATTCACTTTTGCTCTTTATGAGCTTGCCCAAAATGAAAGTAACAATTCTAACAACCAATTGCTTCAACTTGAGAACATTTATTACTCTTAAGAATGCATGTAACGGTACAGTAATATGGAAGGCAGAGTTGTGTTCGGGGTTATGGTGACCTCTGCAGAACGCAAAGATTTTACCCAGTCTCTTGCTCTTTCTGCCTCTGCTGCGTCGCTTCAGTGTGGGCATCCTGCCTTCAGGACACAGCACAGAGCTGGTTCTCTGCAGTGAGGCCCCAGCAGCTCTCACCAGCTGTGTGGCTTCAGTGTGGGCATCCTGCCTTCAGGACACAGCACAGAGCTGGTTCTCTGCAGTGTGGGCATCCTGCCTTCAGGACACAGCACAGAGCTGGTTCTCTGCAGTGTGGGCATCCTGCCTTCAGGACACAGCACAGAGCTGGTTCTCTGCAGTGTGGGCATCCTGCCTTCAGGACACAGCACAGAGCTGGTTCTCTGCAGTGTGGGCATCCTGCCTTCAGGACACAGCACAGAGCTGGTTCTCTGCAGTGTGGGCATCCTGCCTTCAGGACACAGCACAGAGCTGGTTCTCTGCAGTGTGGGCATCCTGCCTTCAGGACACAGCACAGAGCTGGTTCTCTGCAGTGTGGGCATCCTGCCTTCAGGACACAGCACAGAGCTGGTTCTCTGCAGTGTGGGCATCCTGCCTTCAGGACACAGCACAGAGCTGGTTCTCTGCAGTGTGGGCATCCTGCCTTCAGGACACAGCACAGAGCTGGTTCTCTGCAGTGTGGGCATCCTGCCTTCAGGACACAGCACAGAGCTGGTTCTCTGCAGTGTGGGCATCCTGCCTTCAGGACACAGCACAGAGCTGGTTCTCTGCAGTGTGGGCATCCTGCCTTCAGGACACAGCACAGAGCTGGTTCTCTGCAGTGTGGGCATCCTGCCTTCAGGACACAGCACAGAGCTGGTTCTCTGCAGTGTGGGCATCCTGCCTTCAGGACACAGCACAGAGCTGGTTCTCTGCAGTGTGGGCATCCTGCCTTCAGGACACAGCACAGAGCTGGTTCTCTGCAGTGTGGGCATCCTGCCTTCAGGACACAGCACAGAGCTGGTTCTCTGCAGTGTGGGCATCCTGCCTTCAGGACACAGCACAGAGCTGGTCTCTGCAGTGAGGCCCCAGCAGCTCTTACCAGCTGTGTGGCTTCTGCAAAACCATAGGCTGCACCAAAGACAGTCCCCGTCACACACTCATCAGTGCGGCGCATTCGCTCCTCTAATCTCCAGAGAGCAAGGGAGATAGTAAGGTCCTCTATGCACTGGTCTTCAGGGAGTGAGGAGAGTCAAGAATTCGCTGCTGCCGTTTACAGTATTGATTGGGTCACAAATGGACCTGCAAAGTAGGGAGTTAGAATTAACAGGAAACAGAGTTGAGGGGAAAATAGATCCTTGTTCTTTATATTTTCTGATAAAGAAGAAGGTCTGAGAACCAGGTCCATTTCCCAAGCTCAAAAAGTATAACATTAAATGGGGCAGAGTATTTGTGTCTTCGTAGTTTGTTTTTTTATTTTTAGCTTCTACACCAGAGCATTTTACAATGACAAATGCCAAGCATATACGTGTGTGTGTGTTAAGTGTTTGAAATAGATACGCTTGACAGATTATTAGACTGATCAACTATTACCACCTTAAAAAAGATATTAGTCAAGTTACTGACAAATATTTTAATACAAAATAAAACTGAAACTTTAAGAGCCTGCTGTGTTTATACAACATCATCAACATTATTTTATTTAGTTCCAAAATAATTCTTTGTGAGGGCAACACAATGCCAATTATCAATCTGTTCCCAAGTCAATGTTTCAGTGTCCAAAGTATACTCTGAGGGATAGTGAGTATTTTCATAAGAATGTGTTTTCAAGCTGTACTTAAGAATGATGACTGTGTTATGGTTTTTTATGCTTCAAGATTAAACAATATCTACTAAAAATAGAGGTGTGAATAAAGGCTAGTTGTTAAAAGAATATACAGCTCATGGTTGAAAGCAGTCCGGAATTGATACTGACACTTAATATCACCAACACAGATAGTGGCAAGTATCCTATGAAAAACACAAATGAGCTATATTTTCCATTTCCACACTAACATCTAACTTCTTATGCAATTCTATCCTCTAAGGCTATCAAATAATGATATAAAACCAGTAAAGACTTCTCACTAAGATTAACGTTCATAAAACTAAAACATTTTTCTGTAGTTAAAAAAGGTAAAGGTAAGTATTTTATAATACTTATGCATATATTAATATTCAGTTAAGGATGACTGGCCCCCATAGCTTGCATTTTTCTTTAATATTTTATGTTTGCCAAGATCACAGACAATTGTATATCCAAATTATCATCAGCCAGTGTTGCTAGAGGGCTCACTGGCTGTGTGATGTTTGGATGGTTTTGAGATGAATATAGAATGGAGTTTAATAAAGTTCCTCCAGGAAAGGGAGTTTCTTAATTAGGGATTAGGTAATAAATGACCTTATAGCCCACTTTAATTGTCTCAGAGATGTTATAAAAAGTTATGTAAATTTGTAAAGCACTTTCTAATTTTTCATTGTTACATTTTATCCTCACAGAATTCTGTAAAGTAGGCAAGGCAGATAGTGCTAGCGCTGATGCACAGGTGAGGAGATTGAGGCTTAGAGAGGTTTGATGATTTGCTTAAGGTCTCCAGATTTTTCAGTATTGCAGTCAGAATTTGAACCCAGGTCTTCATAATGTAATAGCATCAACTTGCAAAAACATATCAGGATAACAATCACTAACCTCTCATTGTTCATCATCCAAGACTGTTTAGGATTGCAAATACACGTCCTCTTAGGTACAATCATGGATAAACTGACCTAGATTTCCTGCCCCAAGAAAATATCTCAATATATACCTAAGAGCCTATCATGAGCCAGAAATTCTACGAGGTGCCCTCAAATGTTTATGGGGTAATACACAATTACAATACAAAAAAATACACGGGAAATGTAAAAAGATAAGGAAAATTATTAAAATCATTTTGGTGTGATATTTCATGACTTACTTACCCCTCTGCCCAAACTTAAATCTACATTTAAAAGCTTCTAGAAACTTGACCACCTCACAAACAGAAACTGCTATGCAACATCCAGAACAAGCTTGGTCAGCCAAAGGAAAAGATTGTGATAGAAACAGACACTTCCTCCTGACAAAACTAGAAGCGTCCAATTGCTCTCCATGATATAAGAGGAAGAGATGAGAACAAAGAATAAGAGAAATTGTGAGCCCTTTGTGAAGGGGAAAAAGATTGTAAAAACTAATATCTAAATATCCTCCAGCATCCCTAGTAGTGACCTCACAATCAAGGCAAAATAGTTAGTATTTTATCTGGATTGAATTGCCCATCCCTGCCTGCAAGCATTTCTCTCTCACCATTATCCTTGATTAGAATGCCCTCATAGTCATCTTTAGGGATGGAAAATATGTAGCAGACAAGCCACCAACCCTTCACCCCACACCCGTAGCAGACACGATGGAACTCACTCTTCTCTCGGCATTCTGACCTAGGCCGATAAAATAGCATGAGAAGTGCTGGAAAACTCCCGCCTTCATACACATACCATCTTGAGAATAATAGGAAAAAAATTGGTCATTTTCTCCATCCCCCGTGTTTACTCCTTCCCATAATAGAGGGATAACTTAGTGAGATTGAGATAAAGGGCACTGCTCAAGCCTGGCCAAGCATGTTGACTCTTGCTCTCTCTCTGGAATTCACCTACCTATAAAGGGAGTGCACTCCTGTCCTATTCTTGCTCTCTCTGCCCAGTTGAAAGTAGAACATGTTCTTTTTCTACTCTTGCTTTCTGTGGATTTCTCTATCCCACCTCAACTTGTTGTGAAGTATCTTGAGGTTCTCCAAGGAACTGCTAGATATGGATCTCTTATGCCCACTCATGCCTCTCCCTAGGCAAGTCCCAAGGCTTAATTTTTAAGAGAAAAGTCATAAGAAGGCATATTTTTGCCTCAAATAAGAGATACAGTGTGCAATCCAATTTTCCTGTCAACAAAGGTAATATTTTGATACACTGTTTGAGTTAGTCTCGTGATCTTTAACATAGGTCTGGGAAGCCATTACCTATTATTTGAAATTCTCACTCAAATTGAAATCTGTCAATTCTGCTCTAGGTCATACTTTTCCTTTGAAGATCAGCTTATTTCTACCTTTTTAATGAAACTTCCTTCCAATTACTTCAATTCATTTCAACCTTTCACTACTAAATTCCAATGACCTTCATTGGCTCTACCACTTACGTAGTGCTTAGCACATCCTAGCTCATTATGTGAGCTATATTGTCAAATATATCTTCTCATTCTTTAAATGAATCATAAGCCCACTCAGAGGAAGCTCTGCCTCTCATGCTCTTTATACCTCTAGAGTCTGATATTCAATGCTCAAATGATACGCTCTGACATGAATAGTGAGATTCTAAGGAAATTACCATGACAGACAATGGTAATAAGTGATTTGTGTATTGAATTACCTTTGATTCATTTTATGCATATCGGCCTGAACTTCCAACTTTCTGGACAGATTAAGTAAAGCAACATAAGGAACACTTCTTTAGAGAAGCCTCAATTGTAAAGAGGTTAGAAGATGACTCCTCTGACTAAAATAGAAGAGGCAAATATATCTTCCTAAGTATTTCAGAGGACACACACTTGTGCCTTGGAAATTAATGAATTAGAATTTGACTTTCATTTTGGCATCTCTGACAAATGCTAAAAATATACTTTCCTGGGTATATGGAGATCAAAAATGGAAAAAAATCTGTTTAAAAATAACTAGATGGTTCTGAAATCTTTATTTTTTTTCAAGTATGGCAAAATTATAAAGGAATAAAAAAGTAAAAATTAGTACAAGCTACATTAAGTATACCCAAATGAACCCTTTTCTCTCATCAACCTTCTCAAATAAAATGTCTTTTTAACTCAGATGGTCATTGAACTTGCCATCCCAATTCACCAATTCTCCCACTGATTCACTGTACACCCTTGAGCAAGTCACTCTGCCTCGAGTTCATTTCTGTTCTCTAGCTGTAACATGAAAATATTAATGCTTCCCATTTGCCAGATTTCTAGAAAATGATACGAGCTCAGGTAACTTTCAGAGTTTTATCACTGTTATAACTTCTTCTTCATTGGTTGTCTTTGTAAATAGACCTATTGGATTCATTTGAACCCCTTTATAGGTTTTCTTTGGAAGAGAGGATTTATCCTGTAATTTGCATTAGAACAGGACAGGAGAAATTTGTGTCATAAAAGCATAATGGGGTGCATTTTTACATGTTGACTCAACATGCTTATGCATCTAGAATCTAGATAATATTTAATATGCAAAGGTAACAGCAAACAGAAGAAGTAAAGACAGTTACCAACCATGCATCACCCTTGTATATTTAACTTGTATATTTACCCTCCTAGTGACACAAATTCTTCTTGTGCAGACATTTAATAAATACTGTCCAAGGTTAACTCTAAAGCTCACAAGCCAGTAATAAACTCACATAATCTGCTCCTAAAATAAGCTAAATTTTAATGAGAGATCAGAAGGAAAAAATAAAAAAATAGAACTCTAAAGCACTGCTGGAAAATTCCAAAACTTCCCCCAGGTCCATATAACCCAAATGTTTTTGGAACATGAGCATATGGACCCATAGAAACATTAGCAGAATGAAGAAAACCTCTACCCTTTAAAAATTACATGAGAAAAGTCAGTGTAAAGGACCTAGAATGGAATCGAGGAGATTTTTTAGCGAGCTCTACATGATTTTCCCATTCATGGATTTATGAACTGTGTGTATCTGAGACTAGCATTCACCTCCTTCTGAGGTGTTCCCTGTGCCCCTTTGTCTTCTTTTTAGTAGCTGTTAAATTAATCCCTCACCTTTAATCTTCCTAACTAATCCTCAGCCTTCTGAACACAAACAAAAGTGTGCTCATTTCACTCAACTTGTTCCATAGTTAAAATGTTCCCAACCTGTCCCCTCTGCTCCCTCCTTTTCTTCTTTCTCTTTCAATGCAATTACCATCTAGAGCTATAATTTACTTCCATGGAGGATCTACTATCTGTCAAGTACTCCAGGCACTTTCCACACACTTGCACATTCAACCCACATATGAGTGCACATATATATACGCACACAGTCACATACATCTATGCAATCACATATGCTATATAAACATGCATGTTCACACAACCACATGCACACCTTCCCATACACATATACATGCACCTACACAATGCACAATAACACAATCATACAATCACATATTCAGATACAACTACACACATAGATACAATCACACACAATATACATTTAATCCTCCTCAAAGTCCTGAGTTTGGGTCTTGTTATTATCACCTTCATTTCTCAGATGCATAAGGGAGGTACAGTGAGTTGTGCAATATTACACAGCTTGTCAGTGAGGCTCAGATTTGCAATGGAAGCAGTCTGATTCCAGAGTCCACCTTCTTAATCAAAATGCTATATGGTTTTGCACCAACAGAATCTCTTTAGTACTTAATTATAATAACTGTCACTACTCTGTATGTAGTCTATAATTATTCATCGACCGCAGTATCTTTTTAACCAGGTTATTAGTCCCAAATTGTGACCTCTCAGATGGCTGCCATTTGTAATTCCTGTGGTAAAACACATTTCCCTGCATTGGTAAATATGGAATAAAGTGTATTTTGACCATGATTACAAATTTAGGTAAATGAATCATCATCTCTGAATGTTAACTATTTTCAAATTAATATTTTACTAAAGTCTAAATATTAAATGATAGCTACGTGTACCCCTGTTATTGCTTCTTCCGTAATATTCCTTTTCTCCTGCATCGTACTCCTCTCCTCTTTGGTTCTCCCCTGTCCATCTCCTCTCCCACTCCTCTCACTCAAGCTCAGGAGCATGGGAAACAAACCATACTGTCTCCCCGGGAGCGTGTCAATCCTGAATCTTCAGACTCTGCGTCTGGACTGACTGATCAACACCACTAGAAACCCAGCCAAAGCAGTCCCTGGAGTATGTGACCCAGCTACTAGACTAAAGTCTTAATTTACCAAATTGATTCTAGCCATTTGGCTTCTTTTATTTATTTTTCTTACAAAACTTGAAGATTTTTAATTGGTGCATCTTTTGGTACAGGTTTTCTTTTGAACAATAAATATCCTCCCCCCCAAAAAAAATCCAGGAATATAATACATTTTATCAAACGATTTTACAAAAAGAAAATACAAAATGTTTTTAAGAGTATTTTACCTCTCTAGAAAAAAAAATATTGTGTTTATAAATTAACTTACTTGTGTAAATTGCACTTCTTTATAAATTTACCAATTGTTAGAACATTATGTAGGCAATGCTTTAAAATTTGTTCTCTAGCAATAACAATTAATTATATCAATAAAAAAAGCTCTTATCTATTTGGGAAAGAAAATATGTATTTCATGAGAGCAAGAAGCTGTCAGATAGCCAATTTGTAAACCCAGAGAACTATGAAAAAGCATGAATTTATGCTCAGTTTAACTGTCCCTCAGAAACTTACAATCCTGTAAAAATAGACAACAAGCTCAAGTGATATTATTCAGTTCACTCTCCAGCCCTCTTTCTTGTCAAGCGCCATCTTGCAGACCCAGAAATCAATTCGTGGAAGATTGTATACCACTTGTTAATTAAAACAAAATAGTCATCTATCCCAAATTTCCATTTCATTATAAATTTCTTCCATGCTTCTTACAAAGCAAATTTGCCTTAAAACAATTCTCAAGACCCACTGTCTCTTATAAACTGGGTAATATTTTAATTATATTACATAAATATTTTGTTATAGTACATAAACATTTTAATAATTTATTACAAAGAAATATATATACATATATACAGATATGTATCTAGCTATCTAGATGGATAGATAGATAATCAATATTATATTCAAACTACAAAATCTGTAGAGAAGTCCAGATACTCATAGAAATAGCAGCAAGGACCTCACTACAAATCCTAATATAAATTACTAATTCATGATATTAATTTACTAATAATAAATGTACCTTACTAAGGACACACTACAATTTTAACTGCTGCTGACACATGTTTTCTCTTAAACAATAAATGCATAAAACTCCAAGAATATAATACATTTTTTCAAATTATTTTACAAAAAGTAAACGGAAACAAAAAAAAATTCAAAAATTTTCAGAGACATTTACCTCTTTAGCAAAGTAGTGGTTGTCTCTGGTGTAAAAATGTCAGCAATGGGCTGTTTAATGAAAATAAAGATCACGTTTAGGAACTACTTGCATTGTGGAAACACTCAGGTTTCTGAGCTTGATGGAAATTCTGATCTATTCACGTGCAAATGATCTTTACCACCTAGTCTTTGGTGTTTTGGGTGTTTTCCTCCATGTCATTCCACCTGCCAATTGGTTAGGAAATATTTTTATGGCAAGCATCTGTCTGGTTTAGGAAATTTCATTTCCTCTGTAGTTGAGGTTATGAACTTAAAGTTCTGTCATAAAAGAAAACCACTCTGAGGGTCACTTAGGTGTGAGTCTATAAATGTTGATGCTACTGAGCATCAAAACAGTGGTTAATTCAGCGAGATAACTAAACTGGTATTTTGATGCTGGTTAAAAATCTAATATTGCTTGAAATTTATGCTTATCACCCAGGTGGGTTTAGAAGAAGATTAAAGAGGTATTTACTAATTATTTCTTTCCAAGACTTATTTTAAAAATTTAAACATATTTTTCGTTAATAAAATTAATACTACTCTCATTGGATTAAAAATAATGAAATTACTGAAAAGCAAAGGTAATAGAATAAAATCATCTATCTTATCACACTAAGAAGGTTAGTATTACCATTTAAGTGGATTTCCTTCATAAAATGCCTATGACACAATATACCTTCCAAAATAGAAACAACAATGCAAAACCTAGGAGATGGAAAAAAAGGCCAAAAACAATACTTATGCACGGGGCCAGCCCCGTGGCGTAGGGGTTATGTGTGCGCTCCGCTACTGGCCATCCGGGTTCAGATCCTGGGCGCACACAGACCACTGCTTCTCCGGCCATGCTGAGGCCGCGGCCCACATACAGCAACTAGAAGGATGTGCAACTATGACATACAACTATCTACTGGGGCTTTGGGGAGAAAAAAAAAAAGGAGGAGGATTGTCAATAGATGTTAGCTCAGAGCCAGTCTTCCTCAGCAAAAAGAGGAGGATTGGCATGGATGTTAGCTCAGGGCTGATCTTCCTCACAAAAAAGAAAAATAATAATACTTATGCACGTTTCCATATATACATTACTTGGGCACTTGGGATATGACATCAACAAAATACTTCATTTTAGTCATTAATTTCCACTGTCGTCTTCATCAAACTTTTGAAGAACTTTCTGAACAAAAAGTCGAGGAAATAGAAAACTTTTATAAGTCAGACAAAGGGAAGTGAAAGAAAATGATGCTAATGAAACCAGTATAGTCCACAAACTAAGTAACCAACCTCTAGATTTTAAAAAAAATCACAAGTTGGGGCCGGCCTGGTGGTGTAGGGGTTAAGTGCGCCTGTTCTGCTGCAGCAGCCCGGGGGTCACAGGGTCGATCCCGGCGGGTACTGACGCACTGCTTGGCAAGCCATGCTGTGGCAGCGTCCCATATAAAGTAGAGGAAGATGGGCACAGATGTTAGCCGAGGGCCAATCTTCCTCAGCAAAAAAGAGGAGGATTGGTGATGGATATTAGCTCAGGGCTGATCTTCCTCACACACACAAAAAAACACGTGTTGCACTTGAAGAAGGGCCGGTTCCCTAATGCATCTAAATAGTCCTGTTGGAGGCCTGCCCTGCTGCTTGGCAGTTGAGTGTGCGCTCCGCTACTGGCCGTCCGGGTTCAGATCCTGGGCGCACACAGACCACTGCTTCTCCGGCCATGCTGAGGCCGCGGCCCACATACAGCAACTAGAAGGATGTGCAACTATGACATACAACTATCTACTGGGGCTTTGGGGAAAATAAATAAATAAATAAATAAATAGTCCTGTTGGGTAAGTGGGGAGAGAGGGGGCTAAAAAATATCAGCTTGGGCGCTTTCTTAGAAGACTCTGTTGGCTATATATACAATATTTATTGCAACCTGTTTTCCTTATAAATAGAACCCTAATTTTTTCACAGCAATGATGTGCCCAAGAAAAATGTACATTTCCAAGACTTCTGGGGGTGGACATGATACACAATTTTTTATGTGTTTTATTTTATTTGAACAAGTATTTATTAGTATCTAAGACAGGCACTGTTCTAGGTACTGGCGATACAGTACTAGAAAAAACAAAACAGATACCATCTCTAATCTGGATGAACTTAATTCTCCCCTTAACATCAATACTGTCAGTCCTGGACTAGGAATTTAGGTTAGTACAGACAAGGAGCCTCCAAAGCCCTAAGCAAGTGTAATTTACTTAATTCCTGAAAAGGATTGCAAGACTCTATCTTACAGCAGTTGAACGCAAATCAAATACCTTTATTAAATCCTTACTAGATTGGTGGGCTTCCACCCCATGAAATTTTAGTTAACAGCTAAATACCCTAGTCAACTGGCTTCAATCTACTTTTGCCATTTAGGGGAGAAAGGTGGGAGAACCTCAACTAATCTTCAAAAATCTCAGGACCAATCATGCCATATCCTTCTTCAAAAACTTCAGTGACCCGTTTCATCTAACAAGTAAGTCCAAGCCCACGGTACATGTTAGGATAGAGTTCAGGAGCACATGTACAGAGACCTGACTACCAAGGATTAACCAAATGGACATTTGTTTTTCTCAGGTACCATGAAGGCCAGACGTAAGTGAAGGATAGGTAGAATGGCTCCAAAATGCCTGAACAGGTTAAAGATTCTTTCCATTTATTCACGTGAAACTTCTGTCCTCACAGATCTTGAGCCATGATTGCAAGATTGCTGTGGTGCCTTCATCACTGCATCCACAAATCCACACAGGAAAGAGTGGAAGGGAGCCTCATGCTGCCCAGCAGGCTTTCCTGGTCCATTCATTTCCCCACTGCCAGCAAGGACTAGTTCACACGGTCTCCTCTATTGAAGCCTCCATACCTCCACAGCACATCTTCACTTTCAGCTCACGACCTTGCTTCATATTTCACCGAGGAACTTGAAGCCAGCAATAGAAAATTTTGATAAGTTTCCATCACTACATCTTCTCACCTACCAGCTTCAAGACTGGATATTTTTCCAAAACTTTCTCTTGTGTACAAGATCTCCTTCCATCTCACCCACCAGAGACTATCGCTCCCTGTCTCATTATATCCAGTCAGCAAATAAACATGCTGTCATTTCTTCATCTTAGTTTAAAAAAAATCTCAAACCTACATGCCCCTTTTATAGCACAACTCCTTGAAGGAATGACTTATGTGTCAGAACTATTTTCAATACTTCTCTTCCCATTTTCTCTTTTTTTTTTTTTTTAAGATTTTATTTATTTATTTTTTTCCCCCCCAAAGCCCCAGTAGATAGTTGTATGTCATAGCTGCACATCCTTCTAGTCGCTGCATGTGGGACGCGGCCTCAGCATGGCCGGAGAAGTGGTGCGTCGGTGCGCGCCCGGGATCCGAACCCAGGTCGCCAGCAATGGAGCGCGCTCACCCAACCGCTAAGCCACGGGGCTGGCCCCCCATTTTCTCTTGACCGTAATTAAACCGGATTTTAATTTGGACCAGCACACTAAAATATGTCTTGCAAGCTCACCAGTGATCTCCACACTGCCAAATTCAATGGTCATTTTCAGTTGTCTTCTAGCTTGTACTATAGCACACGTCTGAAATAGTTAATCTCTCCACTCGCTTTGAAACTTTCTTTACTTGACATCCAGAACACCCCAGACCCTTTGTTTTCTTCCTACCTCACTGGCTTCTCCTTCTAAATCTCTTTTGCTAATCCCCCTCTCCAACTTGAACTCTTGACATGGAAGCCCCAGGACTCAGTTTGTATCTCTTCTCTTCTCCTAACAACCTCCAGTCCTTTGATGATCTTTTGCAGAATCAATGCTTTAAATGTCTTTATGCTGACAGCATCCAAATTAATATGTCCAGTCAAGATTTCTCCCCTGCCTGATCAAAATGTCACTTTGACAGCTCTATGTGAATGTTAGTAGGCCTCTCAAATTTTACAAATCCCAAAGCAAATCCCTAATTTCTGCACCTTAGAAAAAGAAATAACAAAAGCAGAGCAATAACAAAAACAACTTTGTTTCTCCCAAATATTTCTCATCTGGGTTTCCCAATTAATAGTCATAACATCCTATCACTGGTTTAGGACAAACTCGAGTAGTTTTCTTCAATTCCTATGCTATCTCACACGCCATATGCAATCTCTCAGCAAATCCCCTATGTTCAAATTACAACATACCCACACTCTGACCACTTCTCTTCACCTTCCCTTCTACCACCCTGATCTGAGCCACTAACATGTCTCACCTGGATGACTAATAACCTCATAACTTGCCTCTCTGCCATCAACCTTGTCCCTTATAGTCTACCATCAACACAACAGCCAGAGAGATCTTGTTGAAAGGCAAGTCAGAACTTGTCATTTCTCTTCTCAAAATTTCTAATGACTTCCAATCTCACATAGAGTGAAATGCCTAGAACATTCTAGAGCAACTACCCTCCAAATTCCTCTCTGACTATCTTTTGCTGCTATTCTTGATTTTCCTTGAACACAGTAGGCACATTCCTTACTCGGGGTATTAGTACTTCCTGTTCCTTCTCCCTTGAATTCTCTCTCCCCAGAAATCAACAGAGAGCACTCTCTCACCTCGAAATTTTTGCTCCAATAATGAGGCTCTCCATGACCATCCTATTTAAAGACAAAAACTTTTCCTACTTGGCTTTTTCCCCATAGTATTTATGTAACATACTAAACATTTTACACATTTTTTTTTGGAGGTGTTCAATGTCCTCCCTTTCCCCAGTAGAAGTAAACTCATCTAGATTAAAGATTGTATCTGTTTTATTTTTTCTGGTACTGTATCTCCAGTACCTAGAACAGTGCCTGGCTTAGATACTAATAAATACTTGTTGAAATAAATAAAACACATAAAAAATCATGTATCATGCCCACCCCCAGAAGTCTTGGAAATGTACATTTTTCTTGGGCACATCATTGCTGTGAAAAAATTAGGGTTCTATTTGTAAGGAAAACAGGTTGCAATAAATATTGTGTATGTAGCCAAGAAAGTCTTCTAAGAAAGCACCCAAGCCAACAGTTTTTAGCCTCCTCTGCCCCCACTTACACAACGGGACTATTTAGATGCATTAGGAAACTGGCCCTTCTTCAAGCACAAGTGATTTTTTTTTAATTTCTGAACTTTTGCTCAAGTTCTTTTCTTTCCTGAAATTCACTCTCCATATCTCTACTTAGAGAAATATTTGACCTTGCATGACATTCTCCACTCCCCTTTCTGAAGAACTCACATTCAAACTTGAAGACTCAATTCCAGTATCACCTCTTCTGGGCATTCTGCCCACTTCCTCTGTGGGCTTTGACGAGACTTCCATTTACATGCTTCTGTTCCTACACCCATAGTGCTGCATATGCTATTTCTGACTTCTTAAGTACAAGTTGGTAAGCTCCACAAACACAGGAACTTCTTTTTTATTAATTTCTTAATTTTTATTACACTAAAATTTGTAATAGATATATGTATATATATATATGTGCCCTCATTGTTTTCTCCAAGTAAGTGAATGAATGTGAATTTCCAAAGAGTCAATTGTTTAAAAATATGTCACTTAGGGTAATTCTATGTCTAACACAGAGTTTGAATATAGATTTTTCTTTTTAGGGCTATTTAAGGCGTTCAAGTCAGAGACAAACCATTTGTTTTATATGACTTTGCCCCATATCAAAACTCACTTTTCCCTTCTTGGGTTCGATCCGTGTGCCCCTTGCTGTTCCCTCTTGGTTGTCATTGTCACCTTCACCTCCACTACTGCACTACCTCAATCTTAGGCTCACAAGACAAGAACTTAAAAATAATCTGATTCACTAGACTAGCTACACTGGACTAGGTTAGGCCAAGTGAGGCTGAACTAGGTATAGTTTTAAAAAGAACCCTGAGTTAATTGGGGATGGAGCTAGTTGTTCCAATACCATTCACCTAGTACAGTGCCCATACATAATAATATCCAGTAATCATTGGATGAATGTAGTGTGAAAGAGTGGCAGAACAAGCAAATGACTGAATCATTAAAAGAAATTAATATAAAACATGAAACAGAGCCAAGTACCTAGGGAAATTCAGGAGATGATAATAGTGGCATTTCAAGGCAATAGTCATTGAATGGTGGTTGGGACAACTGAGAAAGAATTAAAAAAAGAAATGTTAAAGCCAATCTTATAATTTATATCAAATTTCATTTAATCCATAAATGGATTTAAAAACTAAGGAAAAAAATAAAACTTCAAATTAGGAGAAAAAATAGGTGAATTTATATTGTCTTGATACATTCTAGAAGAGGAGAAAGACTAAACAAAGTGGGAAATACTGCAAAGAAAAATGAAAGAAGGAAAGGAAGTTGAAATATCCCTAGAAGAATAATCCAAAATGCTTAACAATGGCTAACTATGAGTTATCGGTTTCTCTTTTACACCTCTAAACATCCAATTTTTTACAATGTGTTATTTATACAAGAAATCATTTCATTTCTTTTTTTTTTTTTTTTGGTGAGGAAGATTAGCCCTGAGCTAATATCTGTTGCCAATCCTCCTCTTTTTGCTGAGGAAGATTGGACCTGGGCTAACACCCGTGCCCATCTTCCTCTACTTTACATACGGGACGCCACCACAGCATGGCTTGATAAGCAGTGCGTCGGTACACGCCCAGGATCTGAACCCATGAACCCCGGGCCGCCGAAGCAGAGTGTGGGAACTCAAACACTACGCCACTGGGCTGGCCCATTTCATTTCCTTTTTTCATAAGGAGAAATATAGATGTAAAAGCAAATAAAATTTAAAAATTTCATTGTCACACTTTTCTACAGGATTGAGGTTATCCTACAACAGGATGATTTTCTGAGAATGGGAGGAGTTTCACTGACCTGAAGAAGCTTGAGGAAAAAGAATGAAAGCAATAGATTAGTGTGAAAGAGTGGCAGAACAAGCAAATCTTCCCAAACCATCAATTTTGCATGCTATTTTCTAACTGAAATTACTAGTTTCAGTACTTTTAGCTTCTATTTATTGCAATAGCTCTACACTATAATGATGCTAAGTGGTGGCTTTTAATCTTACAAATATTTCTGTTTCATCCTGCTGTCTCTTACTTGAACCTAGAAACAAGTACCACCTCTGAAGTCTAACATCCAGTGCAATGATTTCCTCATAAATGTTTAACAACTGGTTCTGTGTGTGTGTTTATTGGGGCGGGGAGAGCCCTAACTTGTACCATTTGCCAATTCTACAGAGTAAATATTCTATCATGGCTGATTTCCCAAAGGTGGGAAGAGATGTGCATAATAGGCTATTGTGAACCAATTCAAACCAGTTCCAACATACCATTGAGCCAAGTCTTCCATCATCTGTCTACTTCACATGTTTAATCTCATCTTCTACTGTTCCACACAGGAACTCTCTGCTTCAGCTAGATCAGAACATCCCTCATATGTTGACCTTGTTCCCTGTGTCCATGCTGCTTCCCTCACTGGGATTACTGGGCAACCACCTCTCTATCTATATACTACCCCATTGTTACGTATATTACCAATAGTTCTAAGCTCTATTCAAATTCACCTTATACCACATGATGAAGTTTTCTTTGCTCCCCCATTTCTCAGAGATGTTTCCTTGTTCAGAACTCCTCCAGCTCATATTTCTTAAGCCCTTATGTGTTAGGCACTAAGATCAGAGTCCACACATAGCAAACCACACAGCCACAGACCATGCCCTTGTAAAATATACCTCTGAGACATTAATCAAGTATTCATAGCAAGGTATAATGAGAAACTAACAAATGTTAAGAAGGATACTAAGAGAACACCACGTTACAGATGACTTGATTTCTTCTGAGAGACCTGTGTTCTGCCACTGTGTGGTATATATCTTATTTCTGAAAGTATACTGGGTTCCTCAAGTTCAGGGTATGCATCTGTAACATCTACAGTGACACTGCCTTGTCTCAACATTATCTCTGCCTTTAGCATGTTTTCAGGAACAGATGGGGCTTTAAAAGAATGTCTTGATCTACTTGACCTGACAGAGCAGCTGATGACACTGATACGAGGGCAACAGGGACTACGGATCTAAGAGAATGTCAGGAGAAGAGAAGGGGGCCAGGCAAGAACTGAGGTTGACCAAGGGCCCTGGCCAGAGCACTAATTTGGGCTGAAGCAGAGAAGATTGGGTAGAACTGCCGACAGAGCTGACAGCCAGGAAGGGGTTAATCAAGACTGAAAGGCACTAACAGCAGAATTTCACTTTCCGAATTCAGAAGTCTAAAGTGGTCACTTTCATTTCTTTTCACAAAACCAGCATCCTCGAAAAACTGGATGTTAACAAACTTACATCATTCCATTAATGATAATGAATCAAAAGGATTAGGGGCAATAGTAGGGTTTTAAACAATCAATAGGTGACTTCATATTTAGAGGCATCTTCCTTACAGGGATCGATTGGCAAAGGCCTTCCAACCTCCCCAACACTCAGTCTCATTTTTAATATCCTTTATGGCTTGTTTTAGAAGAAAAGAAAGGTAGAAGTATTTGGAGGAAAAAAATCCATTATAGATAGAAAAATCATCATAGCTTACAAAAGACATAAGAGAAAAAATCAGTATGAAACTATTGCCTGTCCCCATCTTCCTCCATTTTCGCAGAAACACATAATATTAAAGTTTAGCCGATATGTAATATTTTGTATCTACTTTGGATAGATATATGAATATTACAGATAAGATAACAATGCAAATAACAATGCAAATAATGAAAATAACAAAGACTTATTCTTAAAGACCAATTCATCTTTGATTTAACATAACCTAATGCAGTTATTCTTTATGGATGCAATGTGAAACAGATTTTGGGGGAATGTGAGATGTTGAGGTACATGAATAGTTTAACATAAGACATCCAGGTAATTCTGACAAACTCACCACTTTGCCCCTGACCTCTCTAAAACAACTATTTGAGAACCACTTGTATACGGCCAGCAATGTCCAAATCAAGCCTTGGACACATTTGCCAATATCATTCTTCTTCCATGCTAGTACTAGCGACATAGTTCAAACTACTACACCTGTAAAAATTATTTTGTCCAGCACTAAATTAGGTGTACTTTATAATTCCTCTTCACTGAAAAAAGTTATTTCTACTACAACAAAATTGCTTCCAGTATAAGTATATAAATCTTTAACATCTTTGTAATGAAACAAATCCTTCTAGCTTTTTGATTTCCTAATCTCAAAGAACAAAACTAAACCTCAAGACTGTCATTATTTTAATACCAAATCAAACTTTTATGTATAAAAACAAATGCTGAACATAAGTAGCACTCTCAGATGATCATTATCTTTAACATGTGCTAAATCTTTGAGACTGCCCTGTCGTCTTTCTCAGCTTTTATTTGTATATAGAAGAAATTACTAGATTTCTGATACCAACATCTCAGCAGCAATCATATTTTCCTTAATGATGTCCTTCTGCTTTTTTCAATATCTCAATACTTGGCTATCAAAACTTCAAGATTTTCCTGACTTCTTTCAACATTTTCAGTGATACACTAAAGTTAGGATAAGCAGTCCATGTGGGCTTAACACAAAGTTTCTTGTCCCTCGAGTGAAGATCAAAAAATATATATCCAACACAGCATTAATTCTATTGCCAAGTCTGAAATGATTTGACGTCCATGAGCTTATCTTAATTTTTTGTTTTTAGTTTAGACCAGTGGTTCTCTAACTTTAGCATGCACCAAAATTATAGGTAGAGCTTGTTAAAACACAGATAGCTGGGCCTCAACCCGAGTGTCTGATCAAGTATGCCTGGGATAGGGCCCAAGAATTTTCTTTGTAACAAGTTTTCAGGTAACGATGTTTCAGGTCAGGGGACCAACTTTGAAGTCCATTCTAGGGTAACCTCTGCCATCAGCTAGCTGCATTTGATCAAATGATTCTTAGGAAAAATTCACACCAATAACCAAAATTCCAATCTGAGAATTAATTTTCATCTGTTTTTCAGTCTTCTTTCTACAGCCCTAATGGGAGGATATCAAAAAATATTCAACCCAGTCATGAACACAGACACATCAAGGAACTTAACATTTCAATAAAAGAGGAATCAATATGGGCACAACATATTGGTTAAAGGTTAACAGTGAGAGGACAGCTATTATCACCTTTTTGGAATAAAGAAATATAAGTGCTAATAGCTTAAGGGACTTACCCAAAGTCATTTAAGAAATTTCGAGTGGTGTTTAGAAGAGGACCTGATCAGCATGCCTAGTTTCTTATTTGTTGTAATCACAGAGAAATGGTGCCTGCTCTTACATGACAACAGAATCTTCCCGTTTCTTCATTTTGATACTTAAAAGACATTGTTTTGCAAATATTCTGTTTTTAAATTATGATTTTAAAGAGAATTTTACCTAATACAGAAAATGAAAATATTTATAAATGTTGGCCATGCATATTATTAGAAATAGATAATAAATAAAATTGTTATGATAAAGTACTCGCTTACATGAGATCTACAAATACACAAGGGCTTAAAATAATAAGAATGAGAACAAATTCATCTTCACAGACTATTAGTCAAGAAACTGCCCAAGGCTGCAAAGGCGTCGGCTCTCACTCCCAACCATGCCTCCATGGAGCTCTGATGAAAGTCAGGCCACCTCTCTGGACATGAGAATCTTCATCTGTGAAAGGAAGAATATTGAACTAGGGCTGGCTCTGTGGCTTAGTGGTTAAGTGCGCACGCTCTGATGCTGGCGGCCCGGGTTCGGATCCCGGGCGCGCCCCGAGGCACCACTTCTCCGTCCAACCCGGGGCCGAGTCCCACGTACAGCAACTAGAAGGATGCGGACCTATGATGTACAACTATCTACTGGGGCTTTGGGGGGAAAAAAATGAATAAATAAAATCTTTAAAAAAAAAAAAAGAATATTGAACTAGGCGAGCTGTAAATTCATTCAAGCTCTAAAGTTTACAGTTCACACAGCAGTCAAACTAAAAAAAATTTATTTCTTTTGCTTGCTATTTTTCTCTTTTAACTGAATATTGCAAATAGTCTCAGACAAAAAGCAAATTTTAAAAAATGTATTTCTCTGGCTACATACCTTAAAAAGAGATTCACTGCTGCAGGGAAATGATTGATCCCAAAGTGAATCTTATAATAAAAAACAAATATATACATCCTATTAAAGTTATTGCACACTGCAAGAATGATAAAGTGTATAATAATTTTTAAAACTCTGCATGAGTTGTTGTTATCATTGTTTGTAACATTTATGGACAAGTTTTGGTGGGGTTTTTTTTTTTTTTGGTGAGGAAGATTAGCCCTGAGCTAACATCTATTGCCAATCCTCTTCTTTTTGCTGAGGAAGATTGGCCCTGGGCTAATATCCGTGCCCATCTTCCTCTACGTTATATGTGGGATGCCTGCCACAGCATGGCTTGATAAGTGGCGAGCAGGTCCGCACCCGGGATCTGAACCTTCGAACCCCAGGACACCAAAGCAGAATGCACGAACTTAACCACTATGTCACGGGGCTGGCCCAGGGAAGGTTTTTTTTTTTCCTAGTAAACCATCAAACTCTATTTTAAAATATTGCCCTGCTTTTCCTCTTTCTTTCTTTATGTGTCTCTCTCTCCCACACACACATGTACTTTTTGTTTTCCTCCATTACATCAACTTCACAATAATTATGCAAAAGATTTAAACTGAAATTACAGTCAAGGTCTGATTGCAAGCCCAGAAAAAAAACACCCATTGCTAAATTTAGACATCCGGGAAAACTTCAATAAAAGATGCTCATCAGGAGTCAAATAGCTCATATATTTATTAAGGATGTAATATCACCATTACCTAAATATAGAGCATTGTCTCAAGCAAAATATTTCAAATATGTTTCATGAAAACCATTAAATTGTTCTATCATCTGAACAGATAGGTGAACATTCCGTTTAATTCTTGCTTTCAAAGTAGCTTATCTATTTGTGCACTCTAAGGCCAGAAATGATCATAATCTTTCTCATATAAAAAAAGCTTTTCAAATCTAAATATTAGTCACAGACCTTTTTATTATGAGATATTAAATTATGTAAAACAGAGGACTTCAAAATACTCACCAACTCCATTGATTTGTACCATGTCGGTGCCTGTTCACCAACATCATTATGCTCCTGAAAGCAATAAACCTGGTTAGAGAATTCAGCCTACTATTACTACTAGGGAAAAAAATAAAACTCTCCATCATAGAAAAATCCCTCTCCAATTAGCATTAGATTTGCCATTGCGAACATGTTACTCTAAGAAAGAGTTTAGATTTTTTGGAAACAAATATTTTTGAGGGAAGTCACATTCAATTGTTATCTTGAGTGGCCATTTACAGAAGGCAGACACACTGGCAACTTAAGGGTCACACTGGCTATCACCCCATTGTAAAAACTGGGGGGAGGGTTAATTGAAAAAAAAGGATTTAGACGAAGATTGCATCATTCTTAGTGCTTTAAGATCAAAATATAGTATTGATTTACTTTTATAGGTGAATGATGGATATTCCATAAATTATTTATATAATTGCCTTAGATTTTCATTGTTCCCTTTATGGATTCCATATTTAGTAATTATCATGCTAGAGAGGAAGATGAGCTTCCGCTGTTTTTTCCATTCTTCACTGAATGAAACAATCCTTTGAGGCAGGTTTGTCTCTGTCTTTGTGATCCCTCCAGGCCAATCATACGAGAGGGGCAAGTTCTCGCTGGTAAAGAATGTAATAGGCAGGAGATCTGTCTGCCTCATTCCCCAGAGCACATGCAACATGTTCAGATGTCCCCATGGTTCATTACAGGACAGCACACCTCCATAAACTGTGCGATTGCTTGAAAATCCATTTACATGAGCAACTAAAAGGTGCTATTCCATACGATGAAATGTCATGAAACTACTAAAAGCAGGTTTTTGAAGATTACTCACTGAGGGGGAAATTCCCAAAATATAAAATAAAATAAAAACTGTATGCTGTTAATTTTTATAAAGTACAGTCTTAAGTATTTCTCCAAAATATATCGAAAAAAGTAGAAGAAAATACCTAAAGATGGTATGTGTGGTTTCCCTTGTTCATAGGTTATAGGAGAGTTTTATTTTTTTAATACTTTACTCATAGTACTTTTTAAATAATTTTTTTTTAATCAGCAAGCATTTTTAAAGTACCATCACAAAAGAAATGACCTCCGGAGGGATGAGTGGAAGCAAAGGACCGAATCCTTCCTCTCCTCCATCCATGTAGAATTTGTGTCTGCTATGACCTTTCAGAAGCCAGCAGAAGCTCTGAACAGGCAAGGGATAAGCGTGTGTCCAGAGGAATGAGTTTAAGAACTGAGAATCATCGAGAAATGCACAAAGAAATATAAGGCAGAGGAGGAGGGAAAGCAGAAAAGGTGATACTTCCAAAAATATTCATGATGTCCAAGATATTATATTTATGTCACCAATTTAAGCATTAACATAAATAAGATGATGATATTAGACACAAAATGAATGGTTAAAATTATAATTTCATGATAAGCTATTACTTGAAACAAGAGAACATCAAGATTACTATTTGATAAAGGTATTGTGCATTTGTTTGTTCGTTCTCAGAGCCCAACAGCTTTCACTTTTCTCAGCTTTTCAATTTATCTTAAAATTATGAAATGGAATTAAAAGAACCACTTAATTACTATCTCCTTCAGTTTATCTATCTGCTGATGAATGTTACCTAAGAAAAAAACTTTTTATCAGACAAATCCTTTGTCTAAAATATATTAGTTGTTAGAAATTCTATTTTTTTAAAGGTAGGATTTATTCCAAGTTCTGTGAAATGTTCTGATACACAGTTCCTCTCAACAATTAAAGGCAAGATATTTGCATGAAATATAGGACAGCACAACCACTTATGAAGACAGCAAAATCATAATATCCCTCGGTCTATGCCCACAATTTTAAAAAATATATGTTTGATTAAATTTCAACTGAAATTTGTCTGAAATAGAGCTTAATGTTTTAAAATGCATAGTAATCTCTCTTCCAAGGGGGGAAAAGTGGTAAATTAACATTAACAAAATAAATGGTCTGGATTATCAAAAACTACATTATCAAAGAAATATATCCATGAAGATGTGCTAAAGATAGACATTTATTAAATTTCTGCAAGGTATCAGAATTCATAAGCCAAGTCAGCCAAGGCTTATTATTAAAACTCATAAGCTAAGTATTCAAGGTATTTCACAAGCTGACCCCAGTACATAGTGGCCTTATTTCCTGTCACCCATTATTCTAGGAAGCATAGGAGAAGGTTTCTGCCAAATGAAAATCTAAAAGAGTTTGGGATTCTTGCATAAAGATAATACCCCCATAAGTAAAAAAGTAAAACCATAAATGTGTGCTCTGGAAATTGAGCTTTTAGAGGTAACTATACAAAACTTGTTCTAGAAGATAGCAGGTTCTAACAGCTGTATCAGAGTTAAATTAACTTCAGTTTAAACATATCCACATGATCCTCTTCCCTATGAAGCTTTAGACACAAGTATAAAAACTGCACAATGAATACTAGCTTTCGATTGCAACCCACATTTCAGGTTGCGGATAATAACCAAAATAATGAGGACTTAGGTTTAACCAAAGTTGTAATTCTGATTTCAAATTTGCTGCTTGCCTGAAAACCTCTTGAGGGGAAGAACTAAGTCTGTCTAAATCGTCATTCCACCTGTACCTACAAGCACAGTACTCAATAAATATTTTCTAAGTAAATTCACTCATTTTAATTCAATTCACATTTACTAAATATTGACTCTATGACAGGAAATGGTGATACAAAAATGGTCAAAATATGGATCTCAGCATCCTTGAAGTTGTTTTGGCCTCAGTTTCCATATTTGAATAAAAAAATACTGGACTGAATGATTTCTAACATTCTTTCCCACCCTTCTATGATTCTACTACCGTAAGTATTAATTATTTATCTTTAAAAAATATTCAAAGCCATATTATTATCAGCTTTAAATTGTCCCTGTTAATGGTAAGGAGCAGTGGTAGTACAGGGTAGTGGTCTAAAAGCAAGGAAATTAAGGTCAGACAGTCTTGAGTTTAAACAGGAAAGAAAAGCACACAGTAATTTGAAAAAGGTGAGTTTAATATAATGAATTTTTAACTATAATAAGGAATTGGAATAAGGAGGTATTGGCTAGTAAAATGTAAAGAAAACTAAAAACTATAGGAATAGCAGATATAAAGAGCAATCACTACCCTTAGGACTGAGAGGGAACACCCTACAAATGCCTTCCCCTTACCCCAGGGCTGAGATACAGACCTTGTAGGAGAGGGGACAGCCATGAGCCGCTGAATGTCAGAGGATTTGCTGTCGTGCCTTGCTGGCAGAACTTGCTAGAACTCTGTGCTCTAATGGGCCTGTAAAAACTGTTCACAGAGAGGTGCCTCTCACTGCAAAACCAACCAAGGGGAAGATGCTGGCCACTAGGTGCCCCTGGCTGCCATGCACTGCAGGAGCTGGGACCAGCACAGCGAATGCACACTGCAGGGGCTGCAGAGGCCAAGCAGTGAGGAAGCTGCCCATGCTACGGGAGCCTGCTGATCAAGCACTCCAAAACCAGAAAACAGAGCCCATTCCTCCTACATTATCTCTCCATCCCTCGGTACAGACAAAGCCTAACATTGTGCTACCTGGCAAAGGGCCCAGATCCATTTTCACGGAGCAGGCAAAATAAGTGAATTTGGAGCTGATAGGCAACAAACAGATAAGAAACACAGTCCATTCCTTTGACTCTCGACCTCCACATGCTCCCTGCTACACATGTTTTGACTCCAATACAACAACAAAACAACTTTATATCACTATATAACAATGTATAGTTATCCTTCTTAAAAGAGATTTTATTCTTTCCCCCAAATGAGAAACAATCTGAAAAGTCATTGTATCCATCAGTGATTATATTAACTGTTCCTCAAATTCAGTAAGAGTCCCACTGAATATTCTGTTACCTAAATTGTAAATTTAACCAGCAACAGTATGTATATAACACAAAAAAAGGAAGCCAAGAGATGAAGAAAATGAAAAAATTAACAGTCAAGTAAAATTACACAAAACTTCTACAGTCCTCCTTTCTGAAATTGGTCACGGGACTTTAATATCTTAGTCTCCCTTCTTCCATCACCCATTGGTTATTATCTCTACCATCAGCCAAAACCTCAATAAGCCAGGGTTTAGTAACCCAAATCTTCATTACCAAAGAGTCTGAGTCCTCAATTGTCCCATCCTTACACCTTTTGTAAGTTGCTTGACCTCTCTAAACTCTTGTTACCTCATTCATAAAATAGCTAGTTCCCATCTCAAAACTTTGTGTTGAGGATTAAAGGAGTTAAGGCATGATGAGTTCCTAGTACGTAACAGATATTGTGAAAGTCTATACATTCTCTATGTCAATTCTTCCTTTCTTAATAAAGTAGCAGAAGACATATTAGAAGAGCTGTACGTGCAGCAATATTTTCCTTTTGACTTCCAAAATAATTTTAAGGATGAGCTTTATAGATCTTGCATCATGGACCCTATTTTGAGTCCTATTTGAAAACTGGAGGATATACACTATATCTCTGAAAGGCAGAATCTGTCCAGGATGGGGTGGGGTAAGATTTTGGTTTTTTCTCATACACTTCTGTAATATTTGAATTTGTTACTTCAAGTATGCGTGATTTTTGTCCTAGTCCTGTGTATGCAAATTTCTAGATTTATTACCTAGAGCAAATCACTTAACTTATCTGGAGTTCTTTTCTTATCTACAAAATGCATGTCCTTATCTACAAAATAGATGCCTCTGAATTTCCTTCCAACTCTAGCATACGTGATTCTATTTCTACAACTTCAGAGCTCTGTCCAGGTATACTTCACATGTGGAGAATAGATGTGCCTTTAGTTCATGCAAAGAGCACAATCTTTGGACTAGAATAGTATCAGTTCAAAAATCACCATTTACTAGATATATAACTTTGAGTGAGTTGCTTAACTTTTGGGCCTAAGTTTCCTCCTGTAAAACAGAAAAATAATAAGACCTCATGCACATTAACATGCAATAGGACTTCAACTAACTGTAGCTATGCCATTTCATCAAATAAAGGTCTGCATTGATTCTAAAATATATCATCACTATATTATGATCCATGAAGAAAAGGAATAAGGGAAGGAAGGAAGGAAGGGACGGAGGGAGGGAAGGAGAGAAGGAGGGAGGGAGGGAGGGAAGAAGGAAGGAAAGAAAGGAAGAAAGGAAGGAAGGAAAGAAAGGAAGGAAGGGAGGGAGGGAGGGAGGGAAGAAGGGAGGAAGGAAAGGAAGAAAGGAAAAAAGAAAGAAAGGAAGGAAGGAAAGGAAGGAAGGAAGGGAGGGAGGGAGGGAAGAAGGGAGGGAGGGAGGGAGGAGAGAAGGGAGGAAGGAAAGGAAGAAAGGAAAAAAGAAAGAAAAGAAGGAAGGGAAGAAAGAAAGAAGGAAGGGAGGAATGAAGGGAGGAAGGCAGAAAGGATGGGAGGGAGGGAGGGAGAGAAGAAGAAGAGTTTTCAATTAAATCATGGCAGGCCATCAACGTAGATGCTTTCCAAAATCAGAGATGTTAAAATGTGGCGGGGGATCGGTGTGAAGTATTTTTAAAATCAGTGAAATAAGGCGTTACTGTTATTGTTATTCACTGAACACATACCACTCTGGTTGAAAAGGCAACTCAGCAATCATTTTTCATCTTCAATTCCAGCAATTAAAATATGAAATCAATATTACCGAACACGGAAAGGAGCAAGTAGTATGTGTCCTTTATGGAAGGGCAGGATCAGTGTGTTTTATAATGAACTAATTATTGCGTGCCTACTGTGTGCAAGATTGGATGTTAGATGCCTGAGAGAGAATATCGAGCTCAGAGAGAATCCCTGTTCGTACTGGAGCAGACAGCACGGAAGGGAAGAAAAGCATTGATATAACTTGGTGAGGATAAAGAGTAAAGACAGGAAGCACTGGATAAATGAAAACGGAGGACAATACTATATTTTTTGTCTTAAAATGGAATATTAAACTGTAAAAAACGTGAACATTTTTAAGTACCTGTTCTGGAAAATTTTACATGTATCGAATGAAAACATAGTACCTGAAGCCGAATCAATATGAAGCAAACGATTCAGCGACCAGGGGCAACGTGCCACTAGGATTAGAATATGAAGCCTAGAGCAGTATAAGGAAAGAAGGAGAAAGTTAAAATTTCCCAAGCCTGATGACGTATGAACCTACTGTCCTCAAGAACCTAGGGTTTTCATTCCTGACTTAGACAAACAAAAATGTATGAAGGAAAATAGATTTGATAGTCCAAAAACAAAACAGGGTGGAAGGTGAAGCCATAGAAGAAGTTTCCAATCTGAAAACAAAAATGACATGCTTTAAGGTTTTACTGTCAACTCACTCAAGAACAAACAGATACTCTCTAAGTAGATAACAATGTTCCTGGTAATACTGGGCTAGCAACAGAGCCAGAAGGCATTCGGTAACCTTTTATTTACTTAAAAGCATACCTTGTATATCTGCCTAAGGGGAAAAAATAATACGCTCATTTTTTCTTCTACTTTGCATAACTTGTTTTTAGTTTTAAAGCTATTGTAAAATAGGCAGGCATTTTACTTAATGTTTTTCACAACAAAGCAAGTCATTGAAAAAAATTTAAATGACAAATATATTAAAGAGATTTTATAGGTAATTTTGCCAATTCTTTTCCCTCCAGAGAGCTTCACAGGCAGCAGGATGTCAGCATAAAATTATACAGACTTCTACAGAAAGGAATTCTCCATTTTAAGTAATCCATTTGGTATTTCTCCATGTAGGTAAATGCTTTAGTCGTGTTCCATGAGCATTAGAGACAGAATACGCAATATACTCTGGCTTCTGGTCCCATTTAGTCCCATCTGGTCACTTAACTTCTTAAGAAAGCACTCTGTCAGGTATGAAGTTCTGGATTTCAGTGGTGACGTTGTAACAACATGCTTTATATTATTTAGCAATAATTCTCCAGCAGCTTATTCTGAAAGAAGAAAAAAAGAGTCAGGTTTTACATGCTACATGATGTAGTTAAATGAAAGTAAATATCCAGTTATTTTACATCAGATGATAATTTGACCCATAGTTATTTTTCTTCTGTTTTTCTTTCTGTGCCTCTCTATGCCTGATAAATCTTCATTCTTATCTTTCTACACTCTTCTTTTCCCTCTATCCACGATGTTTAACCTTTACTAAACACTTATAATTTGTTTTTGGTTAGAAAGGAAAATAGGAGGCTGGAATGCCTTATGTGTATAATTAATAATACATAACAGTTACATAAATATTACTTAGCAAATGTTTATTATCTTAAAATAAAATTACATTAGAAAGAAAATAAAATTCAGAGGCGAAGACAAAGAGGTCTTTCTGGACACAGGTATTGTGCAAGAGCAACCTCAGGAGCAGAGTCGATTAATGGACGCAGCTACGTCACAGCACACAGAACCAGAACCTGGAATATCAGTGACCACACTCATAATCTTGATAATATTGATCTTACCCACAGAAAGAGAGTTAGAGGTGAGGCATGTAAGATACAATAATAGCATCACATTTCTAATACCAAGTACAGTAGGAGACGAAAAGCAGAAAGATATACAATTCTAGAATAAACCAATCCTAATAAACTCCAATCTATGAAGAGTAGATACATAAAAAAGCCCAGGGAAAGTTAACAGAATTCAGAATTTCCATTCCCACTATAGGCTTTAGTACCCAATCTGTCCATGGCAGGATTCCTTAGCACCTGATTTTTACTTATTAAAGAACTGTACTTAGAATGTTCTGGTTAAGCGTTGTGAATTTAACACACGGGTTTATTTCTGCTCCATCTAAAACACACGAAAAAATGGTGTGTTTAAATTAAAAAGGATAGACTTACAAAATCAAAGAAAACTAGAGCAATGTAGAATAGAGATAAGTTTTGGAAACTGGAAGCCAAGTAGGCAGTTATTACTGATTTAGGAGACCTGAATGGAGAAGATGTGTGTGTGAGAGGAGAAGAGGGGGGAAACAACAAGAATCTAGCAGTTTCACACCACAGGGGCCTGAGGAATTGGAGGGATCCGTTTCTTTGATGAAGATGCAAGGCGGAACAGAAAGCAAGGTAAGTGGCTGAATCTTTAAAAAGAGCTGCTATATCCCAACCAGCCAAATAATTCTCTCTCTCCTACCTGTGCTTAAGATAAAAGGTTATTCTCTGGAAGAGTCGAACAGTAGAGGATCTCATCTAAGGATACAAGGCACAGGTGAGGGTAAGAGGTAAGTAAGGTACCAAAAATGGGATTTAAGAGGTAACTCACTTACTGAACACTGAGTGCACCATCCCCTGCCCCTCCTGGTGCCTAGACTACCAGCATCCAAGTATAAATGCCCCAACCAGGAAATGGAAGGAAAACCAGATCAAAAGAAAAAATCCCACCCATACTGACAATAGGAGATCCTTCACAACAAGGGCCTGAGTTCCCCCATGGAGAAAATCCATCAGTAAACCAGCCCCTACCAAGAAAGCAGAGCTCCGATGAAATCTTAGCGCCCCACTCCTAATATAAACATGAGGCCAAGCGCCACCAGCCAGTTGTGGAAAGTCTCTAATAGAAAACATGAAAATGAAAACATGCAGAAAAAGAAAGAAACCAAAGCAATTTAAGATGCAAAATAAATTTTTAAAGAATATTTTATTGTCCTTAAAGAAATAAAAGAAATATTATAACTATGGCCCCAAATCAGAATGCTACCAAAAAAAAAAAAAAAAAAGACCATTTCAGATAACAAAAAAAAGTTCTTAGAAAACTAAGATATCATAGCACAAACTAAAAATAAGAGAAAGATTAGAAAATAAAGTTGAGGCTATCTCCCAAAAAAAAAAAAAAACAAAAGAAAAATAGGAGAGAAAACATAGGAAGACAAGAAAATGATTGATTCGGGAAGGCCAGCATTTATATTATAGGAGTTTCAGAGAAAGCAGGCAGAGAAAATGGGAGGGAAAAAATTATCAAAGAAATAAAACAAGGAAAATTCCCCTAATTTAACTGATAGACATGAATCTCCACATTGAAGAGAGCATAAAGTATCCAACAGAAATAAATGGAAATAAAGAAAAACTCAGACCAAAGTCCATCACTGCAAAACTTCATCTCCTAAGGAATAAAGGAGGATCCTAAAATTTTCCAGAGAGAGAAAACTAACACACTAAGGACTGTGCATACAGTACCATAAGCCTTCTCCACAGCAATGCTGAAAGGGGAAACAAATGAAAAAATGCTTTTTAAATGCTGAGGCATTATTTGCTACTTAAAAATTTAAGTTCAAGCTGTCTATCAACTGTGAAAACAGAAAAAAATAATTCCAGTATACATATTCTCAAAAAATTTCTCCCTCCATATATTTACCTGAAACTGCTGGAGAATGTTCTCCATCAAAACAAGGGAGTACATACGTTAGGAAGGCGCAACGTATCTTCCAGCTCTATATCAATCACAGTTCCTAGTTCCAAACAACAACAGAGGACCCTGGATGATGACCTAGATGAAGTTTGTCTGGAAGATGTGGATAATTTATAGAATCATTGGGAGGGCTAGAAAAACAAGGCATGCCACAGCACTGTCACTGAAGAGATGTGACATTTTACATCTCTTGAGCTGTGGTGGGGGTGGGGAGGGGGGATGGGACCATCATGGGAGTCCTCCACGACAAGGACCCAAAGGTTTGGCGCAAGAGCCTAAGAGCAGGACATCTACTGAAGGCCGCTGGTCAGGCAGTGCAGGTGTCTCGCCAGAGGAGCCAGCTGCACCTTCACCCAAGTTGTCCTGAAGACGTTCACGAGTCCTACCAAATGGCATCTTCTATCCCCGTTGGCTGATGATCCGGAAGATGAAGCCTCCTGGCCCGGAAGACAAAACAGCTGCGCTTGTAGGGACTAGAACGGACGACGTGTGTGACCAGAAGGTGCCCAAACTACCGGTGTGCGCGCTGCGCGTGAGCAGCCGCGCCAGAACCGCATCCTCAGGGACCGGAGCAAGATGCTCACCTTTGACCAGCTGGCCCTGGACTCCCCCCGGCGCTGTGGCACCGTCCTGCTCTCCGGTCTTCACAAGGGCCGAGAGGTGTAGAGGCATTTCTGCCAGGCCCGGGAACCGCACAGGCGCACTACGCGCCGCTGCGCTCCCAGGGCTGGAAGTCTGAGCGCGCCAGAGGCGGAGGGTCTCACTGTGGTTACAAAAACTAACTCCAGATCCTGCCTTGTTCTTAAAAAGATTTTGGATGCAAAAAAAATAAAAAATAAAAAAACAGGTCACTGAGGCCTTTTTATTTTGGGCACAAAACCACTGGGGATCTTGCCTGTGGACACCTCAGAGATTACAGTGTAGATACACACGGCTCCAGACACTCGGCGGGAAGCGAGGTGAGAAAAACACTGATTCCGGCCAATCACGTTATTGCAGAGCTAGGGTTTCTGGCCGGGTTCCAGATGGTGAAGGTTGGCTTCCGTAGCAGTTTTAAGAAGGCCGTGAGAACATCATGAGATGGAGAGGGCAGTTAACTACAAGAGGCCCCTGCAAGTATTGGCTGGGGGCCTGGAGCTGCCCCTGCGTACACCAAGAACCCCACCTGACAAACAGTGTTATTTCCTACCACCAGAGAGAGCCTCCCTGTCCTTCCTTGATGCGTCATGAGCCAGGTTCAAGTCAACCTTTTCGCAATTTGTGTCCTGAATGAAAGGGTCTCAGGGAAAATGAGAATCCAGCAGTTTCAGCTGCTGTGCAGTAGTAAGTCACTCTTGACTTTCCTGCAATGTCCACAGAGAGAGGATTTCCCCAATCACAGCAAGGCTTCAGATGCTGGGCATACAAAACAAACAACAAATGTCCTTTTTTTTAAATGTTATCTGTGAAATAGTGGATCTAGAGAGCGTAGGAGAGAGGTGAAGAGAATTTCCCGGAGAACAAGAAGTGTGAGGATGACAGATGTGCATCGGGCCAAGAGAACAGCCAGGCAGACTGAAGCAGGAGAGGAAAGAATTAAAGTTCTGGGAGGAATTTTCCAAAATTCCTATTCCAAAAAATAGAATAGATTATTTGACAACTTTGATTTAGTGGGAAATGGGACTTAGAAGTGTTGAGGATTAGGGGAATATTTAGACAGAGATTATAAGAAAACTAAATAACAATAATAAAGGGCAATTAACTTCACAAAATACAAACAAAAGAGTTGTACAAGAAAGGAAATTTGATAATAATGCTCAACTTGGCTCTGAATTAAACAGTATATATACATAGCCATGATAACTAAAAATCTGAATAAAGATTCAACTTATATATTAAAAACTGGGTTTGTTTGATGGGAAGAGGAAACGTGTGTGAGAGGGTTTAAAAGAGCTACATCTTCCATTTCCACAGTGGGAAGTCAAGACACAACATCTGAAACTGAAGAAGATATTAAAAATAAGTTATTTTGGAACCTAGCTGAACACCAGAGAAAATGGCTAAAAGACTCGAAGGTGGCCTCCGTGGGGGGAGTGAAGAAGTGTTGTGGGGAGGGATGGACAAGAGACTGCGGTTTTACACCTTATATTAGTACTTTTTGATTTTTAAACCATTTCCAAGAATACTTTGAGAAAAAGGACACACGATCCGTAAAAAATAAACATCTGTAACTAGAAAGAGTACAATACTTACTGTTGGTGGCATTACATTACATTATTTGAAAAACTATATGTCAAAATATAGCCAAAACTATAAAGATTTTTATATGTTTTGACTCAGTAATTCCATTTATGGCAATTTATCATAAGGAAACAATTCAATAAAGCAAAATGCTGCTCATTATAGCATTATCTATAATAGCAACAAACAGAAAATAAATGTTCAACAAGAAAAGAAAGGTTTTATAAATTATGGTAAACTTAAGGGCATAAAAGCATTTGTAATTAAAATTTGTAATTATAAGCACAATATAGAAACATAGGAAAATGTTTATGATATATAGTTAAATTAAAAAGGAAGAATATAAAATCATAGATTCCCTGTGCTGCTACTGTTTAAAACCATATTTGCCTGTGGGAAAAACAACTGGAAAGGATAAATAAAAGTAAAAAAACAAAGTTAAAATAAGGTAGAAATGCAAAGAAAAACACCCAGATTGTTTAGCCATTTATAAAGACAACGTACAAACTGAGGAAAGCGTTTGCAATACTTCATGGAAACAGAGCTGCTATCCTTGCGTGAGCTTGTGCGACATGACAAAACACCCCAAAATTTAGAAGTTTAAGACAAAAATAGTTTATTTCGCTCATGACCCTAAGGTCAGAATTTTCTACTGGGTCTTTGGTTCTTCTGGTTTCTGCCGGCTGACTCATATGTTGCCAGGTCTAAGTTGACTTTAGCAATGATGGCTCATCTCTGCTCCACGTGGACTCTCATCCTCCAGCAGGGTAACCCCGACTGGCTCACATGGCAGCTAGGCAGGGTTCCAAGAAACTGAGAGAAGCATGCAAGTCTCTAGAGGCCTAAGCTTGGAAGAGGTACAAGGTCATTTCTGCTATGTTCTGTTGACCAAAACAAGACCCAAGCCTAACTTTGGTACAAAATGAGCACGAAACGGACTCCAAATTTTTAACGGCAGGGCTGAAAAAGAACATTGTGAAGGGAATGGACACAGGAAGGAGTGAAGGAGTGAGTTTTTTGCAACCTGTCATAATTCCTAATACATTAAAAATGTTTTTTAAAAAAGAGAGAAAACAAAAAGCCAACAACTGTACATAAAAATAGCCTTGAGACATATCATATAGCTCACAGAAAAATAAACACAAAACCAATTAAACATGAAAAATTAACATCTTAATAAGATAAATGCAAATTAAACTATATTGAGACACCATTATTTTGCTTATCAGTATAGTAAAATTCCAAAAGCTTGATAATATACTTTGTTGGTGAAACTGTGGGGAAACAAGCACTTTCACACATTATAGGTGAGAATGCAAAATGGTGGGAAAGAATTTGCCAATACATATCAAAATTACATATGCATTCATTCTTTGACCCAGAAATCTCACTTCTAAGAATCTATCCCAAAAATACAATGGTGAGAATATGGGTGAAATTATGCACAAGATTATTCATTAAAGCACGATTTGTAATAGCTAAAGATTGGAAGCAAACACATGTTCATCAGTAGGGAGCTGGTTGAATAAACTTAAAATCCCCACAATGGAATATAATGTAACTGTTCAAAGGAAAATAAGATAGCTCCATAGACAGCTGTGGAGTAACCTCCAAGATTTAATATTAAGTGAAAAAAGAAAGTCATGCTAACATTTATCTAACAGGTCATATGAATATGTATTTGTTTGGTTTCAAAAGAGAACAAGAGGATAAACCATAAAGTCAGTAAATGTTTTTCTTTGAAGGAGAGAGGAACATGGTTGGGGGAGCAAGGATAGAGGTTAGACTTCTCTGAGTATACTTGCTTTGTAGATGTGTTTTGAACCAACAAATATTTTATAATTATAAGAAATAATTATATTAAAATGAAAAACTCTATCCTCAAAATTCAGAAGCAAAATCAAACTTACCATATATTTAGCTGCTGTCTTACCTAACACAGAAAATAATTTCAAATGACTAAAAAAAGTGATTTGCCTGCCCTTTCTGAGTGGAGTGTATGTTGAAGACAAAAAGAACTGGAGAAAAACAAACTATATACTATTGGTTAAAGCAACTATTTATAAATGTTAAATATATGAAAAAGCAAATATGTAATTATGAAATAATAATTAGATAAATAAATAAATAATTAGATAATAATTAGATAATAATTAGATAGATAAATAAATAGATAAATAAATAAATAAATAAATAAATAAATAAATAAATAATTAGAACTCTATAACGATAAATTAGAATTGGAAAAGTCATTATAAACTCATGGTTTGCTTTCTCTTAAAAAAATGATATTCATAAGCTTGTCTACTGAAAAGAGAAAAAGTCCTAGAAACAATATGCAACCATTGGTTAAAACAAACCAACAAAAAAATAAACCCTAGCTTTTATTTTTTTTTATTCTCAAAATACCATTTCCCACTAAAAGCAATCATCGAAGCAATGGCTAACTCCAGATTTGGAAAAGGAGATGTTGAAGATGATCCTGGTCGTCAGGTCATACCTGATAGCAAGGAACCCATCAAAGACTCTGGGGTCATATCCAAAGAACAGAGGAACAGCAAACTTAAAAAGCCTCTTCATGACAAAAATGGACAATTTGTGTAGCAATAAAAATTAAAACTGCAATATGGATTGATGACAAATATGTTAAAATCCACAAGTTCAAAATGACATTTAAAAATATATTAGTCACTTTGGATGATGGTAGATAAGGAATCCATTATTTAGAAAGTGGTTAATAGAGCAAAGCAAGCAAGCATTTAACAGGTCTCTCTCACGTAAAAAAATACTCAAGTCAACAAATTCTCGACCGTAACCTCAGAGAGACAGCCAACCAGATATTATGTGCCTCCTGATGGAAACTACCACACCACATGGAAAGTGTTTTTGCCAAAAGCTAGGAGCCTGAATCAAATCAAGACATACAAATAATCTGGTTTTCGACAAATAAATTGCAGGAACAAAAATTATGGTCGCACATCACTTAACGACAGGGATACGTTCTGAGAGATGCATCGCTAGGCAATGTCATTGTTGTGTGAGCATCATAGAGTGTACCTACACAAACCTCAATGGTACAGCCTACTACACACCCAGGCGATATGGTACTAATCTTACGGGACTGTCCTCCTATATGTGGTCTGTCATTGACTGAAATGTCGTTATGTGGCTGCTGACTGCACTAGGAGGGGTACCTATAGGTTAAAAGATACTAAGGAGGCATATCAAAATAAATGCAATGTTTGACCTTATCTGGATACTGATTTAAACAAAACAATTGTAAACAAGCTATTATATAATCGAGAAAATTTGAACACAGACTTGATATTTGATAATATTAATGGATTATTTCTAATGTTTTTTAGATACGATAATATTATGGCTATGTTTAAAAGGGAGTCTTTACCTTTTAGCAATATATGCTGATATATATACAGATAAAAATATATAATATTTTGATTCTTTTTCAAAATAATCCTATTTTGAGTTAGTGGAATAGGAGGTGGTAGAGATGAGCAAGATCACAATTAAGATCAAGATCAAGTTAATACATCATCTGTGAAATGCATCTTCTCACTCCCAAAAGGACAAACACCAGTAATGTTTTGCAAATTTTCTTCTTGGAATATTTTCTCTGTAGAAATCATTGAAATGAAATTTCAATTCTCTCATTTTCAATATTAAAGATCAATTGCATAAACCAAAGAGAATTCTAGATATTTCATCAAATATTATTCAATTAACAATTCAAACTAAGTGAAATTGTATGTCTCTCATTCCATTTTTTCCATCTTGGTCACTTTTTTCCCTCCTTTTTTTACACTTATTCTCTGTTTATATTTTATCTTCTACTCTTTTTTTATATGGTTTACTTTTTTGTTCCCCATTTCCTTTTTGATGAAATAAATTTACCTATAAGGGAACTTTATTGTGGAAGGGCATTATGAATGTCCAAGGTGAGCATCAAACTTCAGAAATTTGGACCTGTTAGTAACAAAATTCAACTGTAACAGTAACTCTGCAGTATAGTTTTTCCATAGTTATCTACTGGTATGTATAGAAAGACTTAATCACAACAGTAACACCAGAGTTCTCTCATGGCCCAACTGTTAAATAACTCAGCATAATAAATTTAGCTGTTTTCTCGTGAACCACTGATGCGCAAAAATAATTTCCTGCTAATCAGTAATAATGACTATATACCCAGTGAGTCACCGTTACACTTGAAGAAGAAGACTGTGCTAATGCGTGAATAATTGTTGACCTGATTAAGTGTCCAATCTTGCTCTTAGATAAAAAAAGTGCACATCATTTAACAATTCAGCTGTATATGGTCTGTGCAATAAAAGCGAGAGGTAATTTGGATAACTAATGCACCAGCTAAATTCCGTTAGGCAGTTCCCAAAAGTAGGTGATTTCCATCTCTCTTAAACATTTCAGGAACCTACATTTTTCTCTGCCTTGTGTCCTTAATGTGCTGCCAACTATTTTCTAATTTTTTTTCCTAGAGGCAACGGGAAGAAAGAATTAGAGAAAATGAACTAGATGATGGGGTTTTATCTGTCTCTCAGTTAAGAGGGCTTGGGGCTCAGAGAAAAAGCTATTACTAGTTAGTGCCACAGAACATTCCTCTGCACAGCCACTTTTCAATGCTATTAGGAAGGTAAGCCTTTTGGGGAAATGAGAAATGTACAAAATTCCATATACTTAGCAAAGACTAAGTTGGAGTGTGATGAAGAGCTAAGAGCTATTATTTGTCAGGTTACAGTTGTCTCTGATCAAATTGTTACTTCTGTTTGTTTCCCTAAGATTATCTCCCATTAAGTACAAAGAGAGAGCACCTTTGCTCTGCAGAAGTGTCTTGACCTTGTAAATCAGATCAGAGGTACAAAGAAGAAAAGAGCAGAGCAGTCTGGAAAGGAGACAGTGCTCCTTCCTTTATGAATGAGTGTGGTGAGACGTGAATTCTACGTTATTAACAGCTAGGTAAATATACTGGGTCAGAAAAACTTTCTGAAAAATTAAAATAATAGTTTGAATCCTGCAGTAAATCTGTTGGGACAGCATCATGGCAAGTCTCACTGTATATCACTATTTAAAATTTTCATGTCTATTGGGAGAAGGGGAGTTAGTCCACAATCAGATTAAGGGACATAGACAGCACAACAATGTCCTTTCCTTCAAAGGATGCTTTGGTTACCTACGATGATACTATCTGTTTATCACCCAAACTTCACCAGGGCTGAATAACAACAGGAAGTATCCCCACAACAGACACTTAACCAAAACAACGTTAGTGATCCTGATGAGTGATACAGGGGCCTTCCAGGAGTAACTGAGAGATGACTGCATCTCTGAGAAGGGCAGAATATTTTCACTGAATACAGCATTTGGACAGAATCAAAAATGGAAAACAATGGAAAAGCTAGCGCCATCTTCCTTTGGGCAATGTTGTTCTCCTGTCGGTTATGCCCATTTCAAACCATTCACTTTAATTTTAAGGAGAAATGTGAAGCTACCTCAGAGGCACTTTGAAACAACAGAGTAATATTGAGTTTTGGTCTCATGAGGCAAGTATATCTATAAGTTGTCTGCATCTCAATATTTACTCCAGGCTTTATTCATTTAACCTTTCAACTTCTTGTTGTGTGGTGTTCTCCCACATCATGCCATGAGAAGATGGAGTGCCCATTGTACTAAGCTAATGAGTCACTGAGATGGTTCTGCTCACTTAGACTGTAAATAATACTTCTATATTATAGCACCAAATAATAATTATTCTTCATTCTGATGACTCTTGGTCATTAATAAAATGAGTATATAATGATCGTTATGCTCTGTTTAGAAAGGTAAATCATTATATAAATCATTATATAATACACTTTAGAATGAATGACTTCCATTGCAAATGATTAAAACATAAAGCTGCAATGAATAAGGATAATTTGGGTTATCAAGAAAATTTACTGGCCTGAAACCATTTATATTTCATTATATTGTATAATGTACTGCTCTATCAGCATAATAATACTTATCGAAATGTTTATTCCAGTATAGATTTTTCTAACTCTCCAGAGACTCAATATGGTATTTTCTCTTCCGAAATAGAGTCATCCATATTTTGACTGGATTTAGATCAGAAAGAAGGGATTCTGAATGGGGCAAACAAAATGTTAGATGATTCTACTCACAGAGATGAAGTTTGTGTTTCTCTTGATTGATTCAACAGGACACAATGGGTGGTGCTTATGAGTTGTGAGGATTTCATCAGTCTTCCTGTATCTTCTCCTCTCCGAACCCCTCTCTTCCAGGGTTGCATGTCAAGAGACCTAAAAGAAGTGTGCTGCTCTCCTGCCCAGTTAAGCCTCTCGATTCAGGCAGTTCATACAAACACATATCCTTTATCTCATCTCTGAAATAAAAATATATTTCTCTTACTGGCATTGTATTAATATATTTGTTTTTCTCCTTCAGTTGGAATCACCACTAACTTGGTGAGGTTTGCCCTCACGGTGCTGCAGGGAAATAGGATGTTACTTCCTACCTCTCCTGGAGGCCAGAGTAGCAATGATACTCCCCTGCAATTACTTATTCTCAGAGAATAGCAACATTTACTGCACGGTCCAGAGCAGGGAAGGGGGGAAAGTATGTTGCTGAAAAAACCTCCTCCATCATATTTTTGATTACCTCAAGTTGGGTATACGCTTATAATGGTAGGTCAAGATCTTTGAAAAATAATACTATTTGCCTCACCTACTTCCAAAAAAGTTTTATGAAATTGAAAATTAGAGAAATCGTGAAATTAAAAATATGTTTTAAAAAAAGTCAGGTGAAAAACTGAATTCGGTAAATGAGATGTGGAGAAATAAAAATATTATGCCAGAAAACCTAAGCTCAGGAAAAGTTCTCTGGTGGTATGAAAACTTCCTGTGCACCAAGAGAAAGACAGGGAAACAACCAGTTGCACAGTTTTCATCATCGAGATTTAGAAAGCTCGCCTGATTGTTAGGAGAGACTAAGTTTCTCCACATATGAGACTGAAAGGAACCAGTAGTTGACTAATTTTTCCTCTCATCCTCTGGATCAACACAGGCTTCTTTGAGAATACAGAACAAGGACAGAGGGAAGCACAGGAAGGTGGGTTTCTCAAATATACACTGCTGACTAAGAGACATTGTTGGCTCTTTGCTTAAATCCATATGACCATATTTCTTTCATGAGCTATTGCCAAATATCTCTTTAGCTTCTGTAGTGTCTCCTGGACTGTGTATGTATATGTCTCCATGGAGAGCAAAATTAGCAAAGAGATTTAAATTACTGAAATGAATTTCACTGATCTAATATCTAAAATTTTCTCTTCTATCTCAGGCTGTTGCCTTTTTTCTTTCTTATTGACACTTCTGATTTTACAAGAAGAAAGACAAGTTAGTTTCATAACTTCATTGAAGCTCTCTTCAAAGATTTAGTGTGCAAGAAGATTAGAAACACAGACCTAGTTGAGCTTTACTCTACACTGTAGATTTCTATTTTCTATTCTCTCCATGGCCTCTCACAATCCAAATCAATTCAGCAAATATTTATTGAGCACCCACACATGATGAGCTCAGACAGTGCTAGGAGATATAGAGATTGAAAAAGAAATATATGGATTGTATCTTCCCTACAAAATCTTAAATTCTTATTAGAGAGAGAACATATAGAGATTTTTATTTAAGTAGAAAACTTTTAGACATCAAATGAATAAGGACACAAGTGAAAAATACAACAACTAAGATTAGAAGAGAACAATTCATAGAAGATGTAAGACTTGGACAAGACCTTGAAATAAAACTGGTAATCTAGGCCAGGGAAGCAACATCAGTCAAGACATGGAGAAAAGAATAAGTATCAGACTATTGTTGGAGATTGAGATCTGTATACTGGGAGAACTGGAGAGCTGACAGCAGGAGATAAACATGGATAGTGATAATTAACAGTAAATAGAAGGATAATGATATACAGTGGGCAAAGGAAGTATACATGTTTCCCAAGATTAGTGAGTCCATAATTTATATATTAAATATCATCGCATAAACTCTTAAACTCTAAACTGAAACATTGTTTTGTTTCCACGTCTATGAGAGTCTGCAGAAATTGCAGAGGTAAATTTTATTTCCGCTCTACACTAACTGGCTGAGTGAGTCAGAAACCCTGGCAAGCTCTGAGGGCAAGGCATGTTTTACTTTTGCTTGAAAACATTAGCAGCTATTAAAATAATTCTCTTCGTTTCATCTGCTATACAATAGACAGGAAACGCATGGAAGAAAAACAGGTGTACCCAAGATCCATTAGTCCTTTCACAGCTGGGCAGAAATGAAACCCTGCTGTATCAAAGTAATTGGGTTATTATATGAGACTAACTTCACTCCACACCCGTTTTCTCTCTGTGGAGAACATGTAAGTGATCAGCATTTCATATCCCCACCTCACTACATCCCTTTTAAGAATATTTATTTTATACTTTAATAGATAATACATATATTTTGCAGCTTAAATTTATTATTATAAGCTTATTATTCTTTCATTTATTATGTGAGCGCCCACTGTATGTCAGGTGCTCTTATAAGTATTATAAATACAACAATAAACATGGAGACTGAGGTCCCGGTCATTGTGGAGCATACATTCCAGTGAAGGAAGACAGCAACAAACAAGAAGGAGAAAAGTAGACATGATGATTTCAGGCTGCAGTCAGTGCCATAAAGGAAATAAGCAGGGTCATATGACAGAGGGTGATGTGAAGAGGACAAGGCCTTCCCTTGAACAGGTGGTCACAGAAGTGATCCCTGAGGAGGTACCTTGAGTTTAGCTGGAAGGACATAAGGAAGCAGTGGATAGAAGAGTCAGAGGAAGAGCATTCTAGGCAAACAGAACTGCAAATGCAATGGACCTAAGCAGCTGCAAGGAGCCTGGTGTGTTGGAGGAACAGAAAGGGGGTGGTGTAGCTTGGCTGCAGGAAATCAGAGGGAGAATGGGTGGCATGGGCTTGGAAGTTGTGAAGGGACCTCATTGTGTAGAATTTTGTAGGTTTGGCTAAAGAAGAAAAGAGTAGATCAAACAAGAGGTTGAGGACTGTAGGGGAAAGAAGGAAAATTGTCCTCTCATCAGATTAAAAAATATCTTCTAGGGGCCTGCCCGATGGTGCAGTGTTTAAGTGCGCCCACTCAGCTTTGGCAGCCCGGGGTTCATGGGTTCGGATCCCAGGCACGCACCGATGCACCTCTTGTCAAGCCATGCTGTGAGGCAGAATCCCATGTAAAGTAGAGGAAGATGGGCAATGATGTTAGCCCAGGGCCAGTCTTCCTCAGCAAAAAGAGAAGGATTGGCATTAGATGTTAATTCAGGGCTAGTCTTCCTCAAAAAAAAAAAAAATCTTCTAAAACCTTCTTGTCTTAACAAAAACTGTACTCTAGTTTACCAATTTCTTAAGTGGGGAATTTTATTTTTAATTAGCTATTTTAAGCTCTAAAGAGCTAAAGACAAAGTGAATTGAAATTTTTTTCCCTTTGTCTTGGACTTTTTCCAAGAATATTCGTATATACAAAGGAATCTAGATAGAAAACTTCCAAACCATTAGTCAACTAAATTAGACAAGTGTTTATTAGTCTCTTACTGTCTACTTCACTATTCCACACACTGTGGAATTACAAAAGAAGGCAGAAGGCATGGTTCCTGCTCTCAGGGAACTGATAACCTATTTGAGAAGACCTGCATAAAAGCAAAAACTATAGAGAGCAATACTATCACAAATACCTAAATCAGCAGAAGGGATCAGAGCACAAGTTGAATGCTTAGTTTACAAAAAAAAAGTTGTGGGGTGATAAAAAATCACTGTGGGGTGGATTCATCCAAGAATATTGTGTGAAGTAGTTGAGACAAAACCCAGTTATGAAAGAAGGGGTTTGAATTTCTAAACAAAGGATAACATTCACAAAGTTGGGATTGGATACTGGGTTTCTAGGGAAGAGTAGAGACTACAGCTTGTTTACCCATAGCTGAGGGGAAAGATTAAGAATAATTAGGCAGGGGCTGGCCCTGTGGGATAGCGGTTAAGTTCAGCGCACTCCATTTCAGTGGCCCAGGTTTGTGGGTTCGGATCCCGGGCGTGGACCTATACCACTCATCAGCCATGCTGTGGTGGCGACCCACATACTAAATAGAGGAAGATTGGCATAGATGTTAGCTCAGGGCTAATCTTCCTCAAGAGAAAAAAAAAAAGAATAATTAGGCAAGGAAGGATGATATAACAGAAGGTCAGTACAACCACATTGAGGAATTTGTATCCAATAGTTGGCAGAAAACTACTGGACTTTTAATTAATAAGCACAAAAGTGGAATTTTTTTTCAGATAACACACAACAACAAAAATAACAAATACATGTAATGCTTCTCTTGTGATGAATAGTTTAAATAAGTCTCCTTAAAATCCTTATGGTAACTATCTGCGGTAGATCATTAACCTCAGGTAACAGACAAGAAAACCGGGGCACATAGTGTTACTTAAGTCACCCATTGTCGCCATATAATCTCTTATAAAACCAGACAATGAAACCCACAGCGTTTGAGTTCATCAAACATTAGATGTTGCACCTATTCTATGAACAAATGTGATAAAGCAAAAAGAGACAAAGATCAGGTAAAAGGGTTTGGTACCTGCAAGTTGGAAGCTTACATCTCAGCACTAACAGTGAGAATAGGGAGGAAGGTATAAATCTAAGAGTTCTTGTAAAGGATTATGGTCCAAGCTTTCGGAAAATATGCATTTAAGGAGTGAAAGAAGAAATAATATCACAAGAGTTCACTTAGGAAATGGGGAGTATAATAGTGTAGTTGGCACAAATGTAGAAATCGGAGAGCAGGGTTAATTAGTGGTGAAGAATGATGGTTGCTGGATGTAGAGTTTAAGGACTTGTAAGAACTTTACTGGGAAGGTATTTATAGGCAGCTATAAAGCAGATAGAGAATCAATTTAGAGCTTCATGCCAAGTAAACTTTAAGTCAAAGTAACTTTTCTATCATTGTCTTTCTGTGCTTGAAATTTGACTGCAAAAATTGAGATCGAGAAGAGATCTTGGTCTAGCTTCAGATGAATAGCTGTAGCAGCTGTGTCTAAGACTAGTCATTCGCAGAGGTGGTGGGGGCAAGCTCCACAGTCAGCTTGACATTTCGTTCAAACCAAGCTGCCCATCTGCTCTTCTAGACTAACAGTGCTGCCGCTCACAAAAAGAGGATATCTCAGTCATCTATGACTAGATTTGGGAAGCAGACATGCAAGAAATGATGGATGGCTTTACTTCAGCAGAGTGTAGAGTAGCAGTGGGGAGGACAGAGGTGGGAGAGTGAGGAGAGTTGACCAGAGGCTGAGAAGAAGGCCAGCTTTCCCTTAATTAACCTTTTGGTTCTTTACTCTTTCTCCCTCTTGTCTTGGGGTTTAACGCCATTGAGACCCTCCATCTCATTTTGATTTTATTACTAATGTACCACAGTAATGATGCGTAAGGTAACCCCACATCACGTTTTCCTGTTCTTCTAACTCAGAAGACCCATGGCAGTAGATGCTAATTGGTCTATTAGCCTACCCCCAAATCACAGAGATGGTCATTTATCTTTCAAGATAACCAATCTGCGTACAATCTTTTTCTCACCGTCCTTCCTTTTCTTCTCACAGGGGGAAGAAAACCAGAGTATTATAGAAACTGAGTTGAACACTAGCCCCGAAGAAGAATCAGTTTAAACTTCTTTGATCTGGAATAATCTCCATAGAAAATCTGTTACGATACAGAGTCAGAGAAAAGTATCCTTCCCTCTCAAGCCATAGAGGCCACATGTTCCACAGTTCATGAAAGAAAACAAGAAGAATAAATCTTGAACAGCAATCCCAGTCTCACTTCAGCAAAGCATCAGTCTAGAAAGAATCATCTGAATAAAGATCCACGGCACAAACCTAGGAGGATTTCATTTTCTTGATGTAGCCTGCGGTAATGCAGATACTTGGGGGTCAGCATCTAATTTGTTGCCAGGTTTTATTCAAGATATGTATCTGTACAAGAGAAAAAGCAAAATCTTGCCCCACGTGTGACATGTAACAATTTACTTGCTTGGCTAATAATAATATATCACTTTTGTGTAATGAAAATGAAATCTATAAAAATGTGGATTCATAGGTTGTTTTTTAAACCCTGTAGCAAGAAGGAAAGTAGCTAACCACTACCCACAGTTCCCAAATCACTTTGCTTTTATTTATTTATTTTCAGTCATCCAGTAGAAGAATGTTTGAAAACCTTTCAGTTTCACAAAGCCGTACTTGATTTTCTATTAGCTCCACAGATAAGATAGCCATCAAAATAAAATATACAAAAACATTGGGCTATTCTTTTATACCTTAAGAGACCACTAACTATATAGTTCTGTGAAACATATTCAACAGACAAGTGTTTCCTTTTGTACTGACTTGCAATAAATTTGGCATTTCCTTTCTCAAACAGCTTTCAGGTTTTTCAAAATGGTTGCAATTTCAAGTCAAAAATGGTTTATTTATGTCTTTATAAAATGTTTACAAAGACCCAGTCATCAGACTCTGTGCTATTCACAAAGGCAGAATGTATTATTTCTAAAATATAATATTCCTTAATCTCCAATGGCAGTCTTTTGTCTGACAAATTCATGCACTTAGTACCTGGCTTAAGCTTAATAATAACAAGTCTAGAGTCCTCTGCACCTTAAGGAGGCTGAAAGCAACGCCGTCTTCAGGATGCCTGACAGCTCCACAGCCATCTAGTCAGCATTAAGGATGTTGAGCCGTTTTATTGTTGCGTCCTTCTACCTTATCTTCTAAGTCCATGCGAAAGTAACTCACATTCAGGTCAGCTAAGTATCCTATAGAGAAGTTACTTTCCTATAATAAAGTCTGTGCATGTGTGTATGTGGAGAGGGTATTAATGATAGTACGTGCTGAGCAATTCACAACCACTTTGTGTTGTTGTTTTGCTGTCCAATGATACTAACAGATCCACTCAGATAAATTAACTTTCTTAATTGAATTGCTTCACTTGGTGGAAACAGCCTAAGCAAAGCTTACTGCAATGAACTTTCCAGTATACATATAAAAGATTATCATTTTGTTTTCATATTAACAAACATTAAAAATGGTCAGGTTTATTTTTGAAATGCTTTCTTTCTTTTCACAAAAATACCCACTAGCCTGCATTCTAGCATGTACTGGTGCATAGGAGGGTAGAAAAGTTTTGTGGTTTTCTCCCAGGTCATATGTTGACATAACCTGCTGGTGATGTGTGGTTTTGTTTTAAGGATAATATTTGAGAAGACTTGAACAAAGTTAGAGGAGTTGATGAAATGCTTTGTTTCTTTTTTTTTCTCTCTTTTCATCTCTTAAAATTCCAGGGAAAGTGGTCCTGTCCCCAACTCCAGGGATAAATTTTGATTGGACTAAGCCATCATGCAAACCCCATACCCCTTTCAATGACTTTTTTAAGTAAGGACATTTGACACAATTTTGGCCAATGAAACATGAAGGCAAGCCTGCTGGGGACTTCTGAGGACAGTTCCTTTATTAATATAAATGAAGACATACATGCTGACGTTGTCATATCTGTATCTAAGGCCTGGAACCACAGTAGTTATTTTGTAATCATAAAAGGACCAGGTGAGGACAAGCTGAATACACTCCTTGGCCCTTCCCCAAAGGGTCCTCCTGTTCTTTGCTCATTAAATATAACTGGATAAAGAAGAATACCCAATTTCCTGTAGAACCATCCTATGGAAGATTGTTGGGTACTCAAAGATCCAAACCTCCATCATGACCCACCTATTAGAGTAAGGGTGTATAGAGGTTATATAATAAATAGAGGCCTGACCCAAGTCTGATCTACACAGACTTGTAATTGCTTTCTAACTTCGGAATGTTAAATCAGAATGGGCATGCTTTTAGTCGACGAAACTCTCACACTGGAGTCCATGACAAATTGAGTGCTCCCTGTTACACATGAGCAGGTCTAGAGGGTACAAGTTAGCTACACAAATAAGTGGTCCAGACCCCCATGTCACCTACCATTTTTACGTCTGTGTCTCTCCCTTAGCTCATACCTATGGCCTCATAGAGGATTCCCTATGATCACCTATCAGAGGAAGAAAAAAACTCAAGCTTTGTTCATAGAATGAGTCCGCTTGACATATAAGCCCAAGCTGAAAAGTGAGTTGCTGCTGTACTGTAGCTTCAGTAAGGGGTAATCCCAAAAGACAAATGGAGGAAATCCCCTCAGTGCACAGAGCTTCAAACTGTATACTTAATCAGTTACTTTTTGTAAGATTCATGGGCAGTGCATCACTACTTGACTGGTTGGTCAGGGATCAGAAGGAGCAAGATGGGAATACTGGGAATAGGTGGATTAGGGGAAATGGCATCTGGAGGGACTACATACCAAAAACCATTCATAAGTGGCTGGCCAGAGAGAATGATAAAATGGACCCTTAGGGTTGTAGGTGAGACATCAGCTTGGAGATAACACCCTGCAATGATAGGGAAATGTCCTTCAGGATGCAGAACCCAATGGCCACTGTATGGCACAGTATCCACATTCAATAGAATACATATGCCCATGAACCAAGATGGGGAATTAGGAGAGTCCCTATTCATCTTACTCATCTTCAATCCCAACAGCCCATTTGGAATTGGTGCTTCCCGTCCTCTCAAATGTGGGCTCTCTAAAACCAGAGTCCTGTTTTCCAGAGGAATAATGCTTCCACCTGAGGATACAGTGGGAGTCCAGCTAAAAAACCATGGCTGCTACCAGTTTGGGGCCCCTATTCTGGTAGATCAATAGTCACAGGAAGGAGTTACCCTACCGGCAGAAGCAATCGACCCTGGTCATAATTAGGAGATAGGATTTCTGCTACGTAATGAGCTCTAGGAGGTGCATGTTTGGCACTCAGGTCATGCGCTGGGGTATCTACACTAAGAACAGCTTTGTGAGCTGGGAGTAGAAAATAACTGTGCCTGAGCTTGGCCAAGTGAGTGTAGAGTCGCTTCCCTAGAATGCGCCACACTGGTACGGTCAGTGAGGATTACAGTGGCCGTCAAGATATATGGAAAACTAGAAACCTTTTCCCAAATTTTCTGGACTAGGTAAATCTCTCAGAACTTTTAAATGATCCTGGAAAAGTATCAGTAGCCGCCACAGGCATAACTGAGATTTTATTTCCTGCTAACACTAAAAAAATGGAGGATCCAGTCAAGTTTTTTTTTTTTTAATTTAGAAAACATCAAGATATAAAGTATTTATTCTTTCTACATATTGTCACGTTATGGAGCATATTCCTCTCAGATATGTGTCTGAATACCACGTATGTTATCTCACCTAAAGGTATTAGACTACCAGATCTACTAAACAAGGTCTTGCCTCAAATTGCTAAAATGCATGTAAAATATTAAAATACTTTTTCTTCTTTAGAATTTCAAGTATGTGATTCATTCATATTTATGTATATTACATACATATAATATAAAATGATATATCATTTTACAAGCAGGTATTCAGGATTCAATTATTTAGAATTTCATTAGAACTTTCCTTTAATGATTTCTAACATGTTAGAACTAATTTTGTTTTTTATTCATGTGTGAAAAGAGATGGACCTGTGCTTGAAAGCTAGCTTGCTTATGATTTTTCTAGCTATGTGATGTTAAGCAAATTACTTAAACTCTCTCAGTTATCTTTATCAATATTATTCTGTATAAATAATAATTTCTATCTTCTAGGTCCCTATAGATATTAGATGAAATAATTTATGCAGCATACCTAGCAGGTTGGTGGCACTAGGTGGATGTTATTCTGTTAACGAGGAAAGAAATAATTACCCAACACACACTACGCTTTGAATTTTTAAAAATATTTGACCAACTGTTCCCAGAATTACATCATATATAAGACATCCAGAGTTCATAGCATTTCTCTGTTCCTTGCAAACACGGCACCTATTGTGAGGCTGCCCAGGTTCCACCCTCATAGAGATCCCACGCAGTCGTTCTTTGCTGGCTTAGAAAGAGTGCAGGTTCCTTCTGCTCCTTCCTGACGTGCTAGTTGTAGAGAGTATCTCTGTGGTCTGCGGGAGAAGTGCCTGCTCTCCCTGTTTTTTCCGCAATTCCCCTCCCTATAAACTCAAGTATTAATTAGGAAGAGGCTAAACTATGAGTAACAGAAACCCAAAATGACAGTGGCTAAATGAAATATAAGTACAATCTCCCTCATGCAAAAGTAAGTAGTGGGCTGTCCAGGAGTGATAGCGTGTATCTGCGACACCAAATCTTTCTACCATGTGGTTCCGCCACACATGGCCACCGTAACTGAGATCAACTCATGGTTGCACTGGCTTTAGCCATCATGATGACATTTTGAGTGTCAGGAAAACAGAAAAGGCAAAGAAGTAAATAGAGGCAAAGTGGATGCACAGACCCACTTGGAAAGAAAGTGCCCAAATCTGGTCTATGACACGCTACTTAGATTACCTTAGACAAAATTTATTCCCGTGTCCTCAGTGGGTTTTCAAAGAAGGCTAGGAAATGATGTTATTTTCCTGGGAGAAATAGAACTAAAAGTGGAACTGTTACTGTAAAAGAAAGAGAAAAGAGATATTGGGGAGAATTAACAGTATCTGACATGACCCGCCACAAATCGCCTTAGTCTGAAACATATCTAAATCTCTCTCAAGGCTCTGACTTACGGAATGTAAAATCAGAAAGGTGTGCAGACTATTTCCACCTTCTGCCCATCTTCATATCTCCTCTGAGGCACTGAACAGGAGCAGGCCTTCTCCATTAACAGATAAAGAAGAAAATTCAGGGGGAAATGAAGCTTAAATTACAATTTGAAGTATTGTGGAATTATGTATGTCAAGTAACTGACTTAATAAGTACTCAACAAGTACTCAATAAGAGTTAGTCATTATAGATTATTATACTGAGTAGTCCAGGGTATTATACGAAGGGACAGGATATTTTTCAAATTCTGCATAATGATGTCACATTACCGCCCTCAGATCCTCCCTGATATACTGTTACTATTATTTTACATCTAACTTGAAAGGGGATAAAGTAATGAACAACTAAATACTCTACTAACAACTCACAAAATTCCCTTTTATAGGCACATCTACAGATCATCTATAGAACATCAGAGCATAACATTATTTGTTGTTAATTTTATTTAGATACCAGTACGATCCACACATGTATTAATGTTAATGACAACATGATGTAGCAAAAAGAACTCTGGATTAGGAATCATAAATTAATGACTGAAAGAAAATAGTCATATTGCTTTTAGTTACTAGTTCTCTGACCTTGGGCAAACAATGTTTTTTTCATTTCCTTTATTTATTTTATAGTAAAAGTAATATGTGATAAGAAAGTTTACACATAGGTATATATTTTTTAAAAATTAACAATCTTGGGTTGGCATAGGGGTTAAGTTCACATGCTCTGCTTCGGTGGCCCGGGGTTCGCAGGTTTGAATCCCGGGTGTGGACATACGCACTGCTCATCAAGCCGAGCTGAGGTAGCACCCCATATACAAAATAGAGGAAGATGGGCACGGATGTTACTTCAGAGCCACTCTTCCTCAAGCAAAAAGAGGAGGACTGGTAATGGATGTTAGCTCAGGGCTAATCTTCCTCACAACAAAAAATAAATTAACAATCTTTCCTCACCTATACCATTCTTACTGCCCAGAGGAAAATGACATTAATATCTTCATGCATATCTGTCCATGCTTTTCTTCATAGCTACACAAATATGTGCAAATATATAAACGACATTGGTAAAATTGTGCTTTATTTCTACTGGAAATAAAGGAAAGGATTGATTGTATTTGCTTTTCTCGCAAATACATTTTAGTCAAGCTTTCAGATATATACATATATGTGTATATATTACAATAGAGTCTCATTATTCATGGCAGTTTCATTCTATAAAGTCACCCTGAATACCGCACTGGTGAATACTGAGTCATTGTCCTAGGCCAAATTCACGGTTAGGTTCCTGAAGGTCTCTTGCCGCAAAATTTTCATCGACCCATCAACATAACGACCTTGTCTTATGTGTATTTCTGTTTAAAGACACCTTGTGTAACAAATACTGGTGATTCATCAGCACTGAACTCACAGACAACAGCAGTATAACCCGCGCCTGAAAGAAGCCTATCTAACACACGCACTTTCTCCACAAGGTACATCTCAACCTTCTTGCGCCTGGAAACACTACACAGCCTTATGCACTATACTTGGGGGGCCATTTTAAACAGCAAAATCACCAACAAACAGCCCAAAAAGCAGTGAAAAACGTGGCAATAAATACACCACAATCAGGACACTTGTTTATAGTATGAGAGCTTAAACAAGAAGGCAGAACTAACCTCTTATTCAGTCTCAGCTAGAAACACATGCATTGGGCAATTCAAATTTTTCGCCACTCTGCACATGACTGTGAAAGTGCTGTGAGTATTGATTTAGGTGTTATAAATAAATTTTAGCAAGTAGAAGAGTTTACAAATACAGAGTCCAAGAACAATGAGGATGGACTACGTACAGTCTATGTTATATATATGCACACGCACATATATACACACACACATGTGTAAAACTAACTCATATCTTAATAACAGTATACTCTTCCACAGGATGAGTGCCTCACATTTATTTTAGGGTAGTTGAATACACGTTTGCACTATGTCAATACCCCCTTTTGAACATTCAGGTTGATTCCAATTATTTTGCCATTATAGCAATGCTGCGATAAATATCCATGCATATTTAGTCTCAAAACATTCATATTTATATAAATCTATGAAAAGTGACATTACTGGATAAAAGAGTAGGTACATTATTTTATTTGAATAAATAGTTCTTTAAAAATAAGCTTCCAAAAAGGTAGTAGCAATTGACTCTCCAACTGGAAATACATAAAAGCAGCAATTCAGAGAAAAGTTACTAAATCTAGTTTTTCATGCTTCACCTGTAAAAAGTAAAAACACATCAATTTCTCAGAATTGTAACAAATATAGAAAATAATATGTGTGGAAATAGCATATATGTTTTAGTGCTACCTGTTGACTCACTTGAAATTGCACTGCTCTGAGTATTCCATGAAAATGATTAACCAATATTTAACCATTTTTCTAATGGGCCATCAGATTATTTACACTTATTGTTATTATATTCTTCTGGATCTTTTCTATAAGATGAGATTAGTAACTTTTATACATTTTGTTGAATCATTCCACATATTTTTTATTTAATTTTATAACAGAATAAATTTTTCCTAGAAACAACTTTAATAGCCAAATAATGATCAAACATGTAGTTGAATATACCGCAATATATTTATATTCCCCTATTACTAGACATTTAGATTTTTTCCCAAACATTTTTTCAATTAACCTTATTGCTGTATAATTTTTATACAATAACATGAACTCGTTTAAAGAGTACAATTCAATGAATTTTGAAAGTTATATATACTTATAAAATCATTACCACAATCAAGATACAGCACATTTCCTTTCCCTAAAAGAATTTTCTCATATCCATTTTCGGTCAATTCCTTCCTCCAGCCCAGGACTCCAGAAAAACAATGATCGGCTTTCTGTAACTGTAAATCAGTTTGCATTTTATAGAATTTCATGTAAATGGAATTATATAGTGTGCACTTTTATCTGCCTAGGTTCTTTACTGAATATGATATTTTTAGAATTCATACACGTTGCTGTGTGTATCAGGCGCCCAGTACGTTTTTATTGCCGAGTAGTATTCCATTGCTTGGACATACTATCATTTTGATTATCCATTTACCTGTTGATGGACATTTGACAGTTTTCCATTTGAGGGCTATTTTGAATAAAGCTGTTGTGAACATTGATGTACACATCTTTGTGTGGTCTTCAGCTTTCCTTGTGGAATTGCAGGATGGTACAACATGTATCTATTTAACTTTATAAGGAAACTATAAAATCGTTTTCCAAAGTGCTTGTGCCATTTCCCATTTCCCATGTCCTCACCACCTTACTATTGTTAGGAATTTTATATACTGGTATTTCATTGTGATTTTAATATGTGTTGTCCTAATGACTAATGATGCTGAGCATCTTTTTTTGTGCATTTTGGCCATTTATGTATCTTCTTCTGTGAAATGCTCACTTAAATATTTTCCCTACTTTTTTTTTTTCCCCCAAAGCCCCAGTAAACAATTGTATGCCATAGTTGCACATCCTTCTAGTTGCTGTATGTGGGATGCTGCCTCACCATGGCCGGAGAAGCGGTGCGTCAATGCGTGCCCAGGATCCCAACCCGGGCTGCCAGTAGCAGAGGGCACACACTTAACCCCTAAGCCATGGGGCCGGCCCCCTACTTTTTTTGTGTGTGTGTGTGAGGAAGATCAGCCCTGAGCTAATATCCAATGCCAATCGTCCTCTTTTTTGCCAAGGAAGACTGGCCCTGGGCTAACATCTGTGCCCATCTTCCTCCACTTTATGTGGGATACCGTCATAGCATGACTTGACAAGTGGTGCGTCGGTGTGCGCCTGGGATCTGTACCTGTGAACCCCTGGGCCTCGGAAGCAGAGCGTGCACACTTAACCACTGTGCCACTGGGCTGGCCCTCTCCCTCCTTTTTATTAGGTTGCTTTCTCAATATCAAGTTTTGAGACTTCTTTACAAATAATATGCACAAGTTCTTTGCCAGAGAAATGTATCAGGACTATTTTCTCTCCTTTTGTGGCTCATCTTTTCACTTTTATAATAATGTCCTCTGAAGACCAAATTTTTTTTAGTTTTATAAAAGTCCAGTTTATCGTTATGTGCTTTATGGTTTGTGCTTTTTGTGTCCTATATAGGAAATATTTGCTTGCTCTCTTTTGTCCTAGGAAGTTTCATAGTTTTAACTCTTAGATTTAGGCCTACGCTCTTATTCAAGTTAATTTTTGTGAATGGGATGAGGTAAGGGGTAAGTTTCCATATGGATATCGAAATGTTCCAGAACTACTTTTTTAAAAGTATTCCCCTTCCTCATTGAATTGCCTTAGCACTTTTCTCAAAAATCAATTTATTATATATGTGTGGATCTGTCTTTGAACTCTCCGTTCTGTTCAGTTCATCTGTATTTATCCTTTCACCAATACCACACTTATTTCGATTATTGTAGCATTAATACAAGTCTTAAAATCAAGTATTATGAGTTGTAATACTGCGATTTATAATAAGAAATATGTATTTGGTCTTCCTCCCCATTTCTGGCACAAAGCTCCTAAAACCCTTGGAATTTCCTGAGCCATAAGAGCAACGGGAAGAATCTTTTGTTATAATATTTGGTCTTTTGTCCTCAGTTCCTGAAATCATTTCAGAGCCATAAAGGTGAAATGGATGTCTTGTTATTCATAACAAGTCCATTCAACTGTCACTGGTGCACTCCCTAAGCAGCTCAAGGAAGTTTAAAGGTGCTAGCCACTCCCTCAAGGGTGTTTTTCAAGGCTATGTTGGGAAGAGATACCAGCATCAACCGGCCTGAACTAGATGAGCCCCACTGCAAGGGCAGTGCCTGCACAGATGACCTAGAGATGACCAGAAAACACCCGTTTCCTCATCTTGACACTAAAATCTCCACCGTAGGAGGAGCTGGGCCATATTAGCATAAGATGTGAGGTATGTGAGAGCATGTTTTCAGACTGTGCCTGCGCCAGCTAAGACCCACCCCTACGTGTGATGACAACACTTCCCTTTCCAATACTCATTCCCCACCCGAAATAAAAAGACCTGCTTCTCTTTGTTTGGGGACAGCCACAACTTTGGAAATGATTCCGTGTGGTCTCCTATTTGCTGCAAGTGTATTTTACTTTGAGTGACAATTACTTTTGGTGGAGAGTCTGATTTTAACTCACTAGGGAGCAAACTCATTTTGGTTTGGTAGCACAACCACAACTGAGTTTAAGGTAATGAGGTGACTTTGGAAATCCTCTAAAGATGGGGGTGCTGGTTGCCAGGGGAGCCAACCACTTGATTAGAGGGGTGGAACATTTAGTCCCACCCCCTCCCACCTCCTGAGAGGGCAGAGGGCTGGAGATGGAGTTCAATCACCAATGGTCACTGATTTAATCAACCATGCCTATGTAATGAAGCCTCCATAAAAACCCAAAAGGATGGGGTTCAGAGAACTTCTGGGTTGGTGAACACATGGAGATAGGGGGAGAGTGACATGCTTGGAGAAGGCATGGAAGCTCTTCACTCTTTCCCCATACCTTGCCCTATGCATCTCTTCCCTCTGGCTGTTCCTGAGTTATATCCTTTCATAATAAACTGGCAATCCAGTAAGTAAAATGTATTTCTGTGTTCTGTGTGCCACTCTAACAAATTAACTGAACCTGAGGAGAGGATCATTGAAACCTCCAATCTATAGTCCATCGGTGAGAAGCCCAATGACAACCTGGACTTGTGATAGATGTCTGAAATGGGAGGAGGCTCTTGTAGGACTGAACCCTTAACGTGTGGGATCTGACCCTATCTTCCAGTAGATGGTGTCAGAATCGAGTTGAATTGTAGGACAACCTGCTGGTGTCTCATAGAATTGCTTGGTGGTGGTGAAAACCCCACACACACATTGTAATTGGCAACCAGAACCCTTTTATGAATCGGCTAACTTTGTTCTTCTTTATAAATTGTTTTGTCTATTCCAGGACATTTGCATTTCCATATAAATCTTAAAATCAGCCTGTTAAAATTGGCTTGCACTTTAGTGTTTCATTTCTTCTTTTTCAATCTATATGCCTTTTATTTATTTTTGACTTACTGAAATTTCCAGGCCCTCCAATAAATAGGCTGACATATTTGCCTAGTTTCCAATCTTAGGGGGGAAACTCAGACTTCATCATTAAGTATAATATTAGCTACAGAATTTCCATCAATGTCCTTTATCGGGTTGAAAAAACTCCTTTCAATTCCCAGATTGCCAAAAGTTTATATCTTGAAAAGATATTGATTTTGTCAAATGTGTTTTTTGTGTATTATCTTTTTTATATATTGCTAGTTTTGATTTGCAATTATTTTGTTAAAGATTTTTGTATCTATGTCCATGATGTACATTAATTTATAATTTTCTTTTCTTAAAATACCTTTGTCTGGTTTTGATATCAGCATAATACAGTTCTCATAAAATGAGTTGGAATGTACTCACTCTTCTATTTTCTGAAATAACTTATGTAGGATTGTTATTATTTCTTTCTGAAATGTTTTTTAGAATTCACCAGTGAAACCCTCTGGGTCTGAGATTCATTTACAGGAAAGTTTTTAATTATGAATAAGATAACTTTAGTACATTAGAGATACTCAGAATTTTTATTTCTTCTGCTGTCAGTTTTGTAATTTTTATCTTCCAAGGAATTTTTTATGTTCAACTAAGATGTCAAGTTTATGCTATAAAGTTTTTAGTAGTATATAGTTATTATTCTTTTAAAGTTTTTAAGGCCTCTGTTAACATCTCCTCTTCAATTCCTGATTCTGACAATATGACTTCTTTTTTCATTGTGACCATTCTTTTTAGGCAAAGGGTGGCAAACTGCAGTCAGGAAACAGATCTGTCTCACTACTGTGCTTGTATAACCCACAAGCTAAGCATGGTTTTTATACTTTCAAATATTTGGGAAAAAATGTTGAATGATGCTCTATGATACCACAAAATTATACCAACTTCAAACGTCAATGTCAACAAAAGTTTATTGGAGCACATCTGAGCACATTTCCTGACAAATCATCTATGCTTGCTTTTATGACAAGTCAGCAGAGATGAGTATCAGTCACAGAGACTTTATCAGTAAATCCTAAGATATTTGACATTTGGCCCTTTACAGGAAACATTTGCTGACATCAGTTCAGGGTTTTATCAATTTTATTGACATTTTCAGAGAACCAGATTTTCTTTTATTGATTTTCTCTATTGGACATCTATTTTCTGTTTACTAATTTTTGCAATTGTTTTTATTATTGATTTCCTTCTACATGATTTGGGTTTAATTTTCTCCTCCTTTTCTACCTTTGTAAGGTGAAATCATTGATCATTGATTTTAGATCTTTCTTGTTTTCTAAAACAAGCACTTAAAAATATAGACTTCCCTTTCAGCAGAAATCAGCTGCAGTCCACAAATTTGGATATGCTGTGATTTCATTTTTCTTCAATTTAAATTATTTTTAAATTCTTTTTTTAAAAAAGGAAGTAAAGCAGAGGAATACACTCTATCATATATGAGCATATGGCAAAGTTAGCAATAAAAAAAGAGTGGAATTAATCAATGATAAGGTTATATACAACTTAATAAAGGACAGATTAGATTTAGCTAATGGTTTATTAGAGTCTACTATAGCATAAATTGCCCTAACATTAGCAAATTGCCCTAACATTAGTGGCTTAAAACAATAAACATTCATTATCTCCCAGCTTCTAATTGTCAGGAGTCCAGTTTAGCTGAGTCCTTCAGTCAGGGTCTCTCATTAGCCTACAAATGAGATGCTGGCTAGGGCTACAGTCATCTTAAGACTCCACTGGGGGTGAATCTGCTTCCAAGCCTGCTCACTTGGCTGTTGGTGGGCCACAGATCTACTTCCAAGCTCACTTATGGGCTGTTGACAATCCTGAAGTCCTCACTGGCTGTTGGCTAGATAGTTCAGTCCCTTGTCACATAGCCCTCTCCGTGGGGCAGCTCACAATATGGCGGCTTGTTTCCCCAGAGTGAAAGAAGGAAAAAGTAAGAGAGAGCAAACAAGACAGAAGTCACAGTATTTTTGTAACCCAACCTTGGAAAGGACATCCCATTACATTTGCCATATTCTGTTGATTAGAAGCAAGTCATTAGGTACAACCTACTCTTAATTGAAGATTACACAAAGGTGTGAATACCATGGAGCAAGGGTCATTAGAGGCCATTTCACAGGCTGCCTGCCACTGACAGCGTTAAAAGACTAGCTCGCTGTACAGAGGAGTAAATGATCTCTACCTAACACCACATAAAAAGATGAAATCCAGATGGATTAATAGTCTACCCTGAAAGATGGAGCAATAAAGTTAGTTTAAAATGCAGAGTTAGGGGCCGGCCCCGTGGCTTAGCGGTTAAGTGCGCACGCTCTGATGCTGGCGGCCCGGGCCCGGATCCCGGGAGCGCCCCAAAGCACCACTTCTCCGTCCAACGCGAGGCCGAGTCCCACGTACAGCAACTAGAAGGATGTGAACCTATGACGTACAACTATCTACTGGGGCTTTGGGGGGAAAAAACTGAATAAATAAAATCTTTAAAAAAAAAATGCAGAGTTAGGGGTTAGAAAGATCTTTTTAAATAAAAGTTCAAAAACACAAACTATAAAGGAAAAAAACGAATACTGATTACATCAAAAATAAGGAATTCGGTGAGATAAAAGACATGATGAAAACTTGATTGCAAGATAAACAAATGAGAGAAGATATTCTTAAATCCTAAACATACAAAAGGTTAGTATCTAAAATAGACTGCAAATTAATCTAAATCAACAAAAATCACAGAATCATTCCAAAAAACGGGCAAAGGATATGAAGATGCAATTCAAAAAGAGGAAACCAAAGGCTGACAGCATAGGAAAAGATGTTCAGACTCATCATTAGTCATTGAAATGCAATTTAAAAGAACAATGAGGTAACATTTTAAGTCTTTTAGACTTGCAAAAATAGAACTCTGAATAATGCAGAAAATGGAAAGGAAGTACAGGTATAGGGATCTTAATAGGAGAGAGTGTAATGTGGCAATCTGGCAGTATTTATCCATATTAAGTATAGGCATACCTTCTCATTCAGCCTTTTAATCCCTAGTCTTTATATTCTAAAGAAAATCTTATAAAATTTCTTAAGGGGTAATTTATAAAAAGATTTTCATTGCAGGATTATTCAATTTAGCAGGAAATTGGAGGCTCTCTGGCATCTACTATTGGGAGAGAGAATAGGTGTAAATATGGAAAATGTACCCTTATGGAGCATGATGCCACAGTAAGATGGAACAGATTAGGTGTCCACATAGCCACACTGAGGGCTCTTATGGACATAATACCGAGTGAAAATAAAATAAGAAACAGAATGAAATGTCTAACATAATACCCTTTTTAATGCAGTATAATATTTTATTTCATGTATATACTACAATTCATTTTAACAGTTAACGTTTGTTGAACATTTAAATTGAGCATACTTGTATACAATTTTTTTTACCACATCACTATCTTCTTAATGTTTATTCTGAGAAATTAGATTGATGGATCAAAGAGCCAGAAATTTGAAAGTGGCTTCATGCACATTGTCAAACTTTTCCAGAACTGTGGTTCCAATTTATGTTCCCATCAACTGTGCATGATAATGCTATCTTACTGTAAACATTTGGAATTTAATTCTAAGAAATGTATTTTCTAATTTGATAGATTTAAATGTTTTATTATGCATTTCTTTGATTTTTAGTACAACTGAATATTTTCCATAACTTTGTCAGCAACATACCTTTCTAATTGAACTTAAAAAAAAAACAGCTTTATTGAGGTATAATTGATATACAAAGAACTGCACATATTTAATGCATACGATTTGAGGAGTTCAGACATATACAAGCACCCACTATACCATTACCACAATCAAGGAAATAGACTTACCCAACACTTCCAAAGTTTCCTTGCGTCCCTTTGTTTTGGCCTGTTTTGTTTTGAAGACTATTTTTTAGGACAGTTTTACGTTCATAGCAAAATTGAGAGGAAGGTTCAGAGATTTCCCATATACTCTCTGCCTGAACACATGCATAGCTTCCTCTACCACCCTTGTTCTTTTTGTTTTTGGTTTTGTGATAAGAACACTTAACATGAGATCTACCCTCTTAAATTTTGAAGTGCACAGTAACAATGTTAACCACAGGCACTATATCATACAACAGATCTCTAGAATTTATTCATCAATCAAACTCAAACTTTATACCCATTGAACAACTCAGCATTTTAACCACACTCTACCCCCAGCTCCTGGCAACCACTATTGTATTCTCTGCTTCTATGAGTTTGACTATTTTAGATCCCCATATAAGCAGAATCATTCAGTATTTGTCCCTCGGTGAACGTTGTATTTCACTTAGTATATAATGCCCCCCAGGTTCATCCATGTTGTCACAAATGGTAGGATCCTTCTTTTGTAAAGCTGAATAATATTCTATTCTATGTATATATCATATATGCTTTATCCATTCATCTGTCAATGGACACTTGGGTTATTTCTATATCTTGGCTATTGTGAATAACACTGTAATGAACAAGATAGTGTAGCTATCTCTTCAAGATCTGATTTCAGTTCTTTTGCATATATGCCCAGAAGTGGGAGTGCTGGATCATATGGTAGCTCTATTTTTATTTTTCAAGGAACCTCCATACTGTTCTCCACAGCTGCTGCACGATTTTACATTTCCAACAACAATGTACAAGGGTTCCAATTTCTCCATACCCTCACCAATACTTATCTTTTTTTGTAGGCATCCTAACAAGTGTGAGATGATATTTCATAAGTAGTCTTGATGTTCCATTGTAGTCTTGATTTGCATTTTCCTGACAACTAATGACATCAAGCATCTTTTCATATACTTGCTGGTCATTTGTATATCTGTTTTGGAGAAACATCTTTTCCAGTCTTTTGCCCATTTTTTAATTGAGTTATCTGGGTTTTTTTGCTATTGACCTGTACAAATTTATTATATATTTTGGAAGTTAACCCCTTATTAGATAGATGATTTGCAAATATTTTCTCCCATTCTGTAGTTGCCTTTTCTTTCTGCTGATTGTTTCTTTTCTTTGCAGAGGGTTTATGGTTTGATGTAGTGCCACTTGGCTACTTTTGCTATTCTTGCCTATGCTTTTGTTGTTATATTCAAAAAGTCATTGTCAAGACCAATGTCAAGAAGCTTTTCCCTATGTTTACTTCCAAGAGTTTTAAGTTTAAGTCTTATGTTTAAGTCTTCAATCTATTTTGAGTTGATTTTTGTGTATCGTGTAAGTGTGGGTCCAATTTCATTTTTTACATGTGAATATTCAGTTTTCCCAAAACAATTTATTGAAGAACTTTCCTTTTCCCGTTGTGTCTTCTCGGCACCCTTGCCAAAAGATCAGGCGACCATACATTCATGGGTTTATTTCTAGGTTGTCTATTCTGTTCAGTTGGTCTATATGTCTGTCTTTATGCCAATATCATATTGTTTACTTACCAAAGTTTTGTAATATATTTGAAATCAGGAAGTGTGATGCCTCCAGCTTTGTTCTTCTTCCTCATGATCTCTTTGCCTATTCTGGGTCTTTTGTGGATCCATCTGAATTTTAGGACTGTTTTTTCTATGACTATAAAAATTGTCTTTGGGATTTTCAAAGGAATAGATTGCTTTGGGTAGTATGGACATTTTAACAATCAAGTCTTTCAATTCCTGAATACAGTTATCTTTCCATTTATATGTTTTCTTTATTTTGGAAATGTTTTGTAGTTCTCAGTGAAATCTTTCACCTCCTTTGTTAAGTTTATTCTACAGTGTTTTCCTCTTTTCATGCTATTATAACTGAAATCGTTTCTTAATTTCCTTTTCAGATGGTTTGTTATTAGCGTATAGAAACACAACCAATTTTTTATGTTGATTTTGCATCCTGCAACATTACTGAATTTATTTGTTGTAACAACTTTCTTGTGTATGTGGAGTCTCTATGGTATTCTTTATATAAAATTGTGTAATCTGCAAGCAGAGATCATATTTTTTCCTTTCCAATTTGGATGATTTTCTTTTTCATGCCTAATTGCTCTGGCTAGGACTTCCAGTACAATGTTGAATAAAAGTGCATTTTCCATTGTTTTTTGTAGTCTCCATTGTGTTTATTTATGCTCTAGTTTTTAATTATTTCCTTCCTTCTTCTAATGTTGGGATTGGTTTAACCTTCTCTTTTTGGTTTCTTGAGGTGTAAAGTTAAGTTGTTTGAGATCTTTTTTTCTTTTTAATGTAGGTGTTTCCACTATAAGTTTTTCCTCTTTTTCCACTAAAAGTTTTCTGCTTTTTCTGCATCCTATAAGTTTGGTATGTTGTTTCATTTTTATTTGTCTCAAGATCTTTTCTGATTTTCCTTTTGATTTCTTTTTTGACCTATTGGTTGTTCAGGACTGTATTTTTTAATTTCCATATATTTGTAAATTTTTCAATTTTTCTTTGTTATTGATTTCTAGTTTTATATCATTGTGGTTGGAAAAGACATGTATAATTTAAGTCTTCTTAAATTTGCTAAGAATTGTTTCGTGGCCTAAGATGTGATCTATCCTGGAGAATGTTTTGCATGTGCTTGAGAAGAATGTATATTTTGCTGCTGTTGGGTGGAATTTGCTGTGTATGTTTGTTAGTTCCATTTGGTCTATTGTGTTGTTCAAGTTCTCTGTTTCTGTATCAATGTCTATCTGGATGTTCTATCTATTGTTGAAAGTGGGGTACTGAAGTCTCCTACGATTACTGAATTGCTGTCTATTTCTTCCTTCAGTTCTGTAATATTTGCTTCATATATTTGGGTGCTCTGATGTATATATAATTGCCATATATTCCTGATGAATTGATCCTTTTATCATTATATAATGTCCTTCTTTGTCCTTTGTGACAGTTTTTAAATTATTTTATCTGATATAAGTATAGCTACCTCTGCTCTCTTTTTTTTATCATTTGCATGGCATGTCTGTTTCTATCCCTTCACTTTCAGCCTGTGTGTCCTTGATCTAATATGGATCTCTTCTGCACAGCATATAGTTGGGTCTTGTTTTATTATCAATTCAGCCACTCTGTGTCTTCTGATTGGGGAGTTTAATCAATTTATGTTTAAAGTAATTATCAATAGGGAAAGACTTAGTATTGCCATTTTGTTAATTGTCTTCTATCTGTTTGGTAGGTGGGTTATTTCTTAGAGGTCAGGTGACTGGGTTGAGAAAGAGTAAGTGCCTGAGCAAGGAACCACACTTGGGTCTGTGCATCCAGAGTCTGCTTTAGAGCAGGGTTGACAGACTATGGCACACTGCCAAATCCAGCCTGCTGCCTGTTTTTGTGTAGCCCTTGAGTAAGAATGGTTTTTACACTTTTAAAGGATGAAGAAAAAATAATCAAAAAAAGAATAAAATTTCCTAATGTGAAAATTCTATGAAATTCACATTTCAGAGTACATAAAGTTTCATTGGAACTAAGCCACACCCACTAATTTACATGTTGTCCTGTCGTATGACTACTTTCACGATAAAAACCGAAGAACTGAGTAGCTGGGCAGAGATCCTATGGCCCTTAAATCCTAAAATTTCACTATCTGGTCCTTTACAGAAGGTCTCCTGACTCCTGCTGTAGACCTTTGCTGCTCAAAGTGTGATCTGTAGACCAGGAGCAAGAAGTATCATCTGGGAGTTTGTCAGAGAGGCAGGATGTCAGGTCCCACCCCAGACCCCCTGTAGCCAAATCTGCAAGATCCCAAATGGCTTGTGTGCGTATTCAATTATAAGAAGCATTGTTATACTAGTGTGCTGTTTTGGCTGAAGGGTTGAAGGAGGGTAAGTCTAGCAACTAGGACATTGAGTGGCTTACGACTAGGAGACAGAGGGGGAAGGGACAGAATCCACAGACATTTAAAGAATGTCTGTCATTTGGGTGTGCACAGGCAGGCACACATTCCTACCCCAGGCCTCTGAGATTCCTGCATATAAACATGCAGAGAATATGAAGTCATATGCAAGTTAACATACAAATCTGCATTTCTTATTATTAAAGTGTGTTTTGCCAAAGCTGATCAACAGGAAGATAATCAAATTAGCCAGTACCCAACTTCCCATCTCCAGCCTCAATGTGGACAAAAAGGGGCTTCCTGACAAGCAGGAATGCCAATTCTACCAGAAATTGACCTGAAGCACTGCTGTAAGGAAGTTTCGCAAAAAATAGTTCAAATATTTTGCTAAAGCATTTTTACAAATGCTAGAATAGTTGTAAATAAGATGGTGTAGCCTACAGTCCTCTCTCAAAGATACTCTGCAAGGAAATTTGCCTTTTGGCCACTTTCTTTCTTTTTCTTATAATGAGAATTTTTAAGATTTACTCGTAGCAACTTTCAAGTATGTGATACAATATTGTTCACTTTAGTCAAAATGCTGTACTTACATCCCCAGAACTTGTTTATCTTATAACTGGAAGTTTGTATCTTTTGACTACCTACACATATTTCACCCACTTCCCACCCCCTGCCGCTGGCAACCACTAATCTGTTCTCTGTCTCTGAGTTTGGTTTTTTAGATTCCACATATAATTGAGATTATACAGTATTTGTCTTTCTCTGTTTTATTTCTCTTAGCATAATGCCCTCAAGGTCCTTTAATGTTGTCGAAAATGGCAGAATTTCCTTCTTATATGGCTAAGTAATAGTCCATTGTGTATATATACTGTATTTCCTTATCCTTTCATTCTTCGATGGACACATATCATTTCCATGTCTTGCCTATTGAAAATAATGCTGCAATGAGCATGAGGGTGCAGGTATTTTTTAGCGATAGCAATTTTGTTTCCTCCAGATGTATATGCAGAAGTAGAATTGCTAGATCATATGACAGTTCTATTCTTAATTTTTTGAGGAACCTCCATATTGTTTTCTATAGTGGCTGCACCAATTTACATTCACAACGACAGTGCACAAAGGTTGCCTTTTCTCCTCATCCTCGCCAACACTTGTCATCTCTTGACTTTTAATCATAGCCATTCTAACACATGCAAGGTGATATCTCATTGTGGTTTGATATGCATTTCCCTGATGAGTAGTGGTGTCGAGCATCTTTTCATATATCTGTTGGCTATGTATATATCTTCTTTGGAAAAACGTCTATTCAGTTCCTCTGCCCATTTTTTAATCAGATTGCTTGTTCTTGTGCTATTGAGTTGTATGAGTTCTCTGTATATTTTGAATATTAACCCCTTATCAGATATATGATTTGCAAATATTTTCTCCCATTCCTAAAATGCCAGAATATTGCTGGCAACTGTCAGGTGTAAGTTCTATCCCTTTCCCTTCCTCTTTGGGGAGAGGATTCAGGGTTGTGTGCCTTTCTCTGTCTCACAGAGCTGTGCTGGCTGCTCACATCCACCTGCACCTTTTTCCCAGGGCAATACACTGGAACGCCATGATTTTGGGAGCAAGCTCCACTTCTCTCCCTCCTGGAAGAGACATCTCAAGATTGGGCATCTTCTCTCAACCCCACAGGAGCATGCTGCTTACTGAAAGCTAACCACTCCCTTTCCTTAGGAGAGCGCACTGAAACGCCAGGAAACTGGGGGCAAGCTCCATTTTTCTTCCTTCTTCCTGAAGGAGAAGTCTCAGGATTGTACACCCCTATCCATCCTGCAAAGCCATGCAGTCTGCTGAGATCCACCCACCCCTTTTCTGTGGGGGAGTGCACTGGAGTGCTGGCAGGTTGGATGCAAGTTCCCTTCTTTCTCTCCTCCCTGATGGAGAAGTCTCTGGATTGAGCCCCTTCTCTCAATCCTGCACCATCATGCTGGCTGCCGAGAGCCACCCACCGCTTTTCCCTAGGGTTTTCCCTAGGGCTAGAATGCCAGGAAGCTGAGTGCAAGTTCCCCTTTTCTTTTTTCTCTCAATGCCGCAGAGCCATGCAGGCTACTGAGAGCCGCCAGCCCACCCCTTTTCCTTTTCTTAGTTAGCTGCCCCACCCCGCCCCGGGCATTCTAAGGACGCTGGTTGCCTCAGCAATCTGTGTGAGGTCATACAGAGGTAGATTTCTTGGGTGGCATGCCAAAAGGCAAGGGATATCGAATGCATGCTTCACTCTTTCTTCCAAGGGAGAACTCTGCCCAGTAGATCTCTCTTGGCCCTGAACTGTGCCGACTTGGGGAGGGGCTGACATGCGTAAAGGGAAATTGCTCTTCTTACGTGTTTCAATGTGTTTTTTCTTGTTTTTGTGCTTGTCTGGGGTATTGTAACTTCTTAACTGGTCTCCGGAGTTCTCAGAAAGGTATTTTGGCTCAAATATCATTGTCTTATGTGTGTTTACGTGGAGGGGCAATGGCTGGGACTTCTCATTCTGCCATCTTACTGATGTCATTCTTCAATATCTTTTAATATATTTAAAATTGATACACAAAAAAACCACACTTGGAAGAACATTTACAAACACAGAAATACAAATTAAACAAATTAGGACCACTGCCTAGGGCAGGAGACATGAAAGAAAACGTAAAATAATGCATAGTAAGGACCCTACCAACACCAGTTTCTCAGCCAACCTTAAGGTAGTTGGGTATTAGAGACAGTGAGCAGACTATAAGAGGCTGGTAGTGATTTCCTCAGAGAAAATAAAGAGCTAATAAGGAAAAGTGTTTGTGGATATAGGTAAGCTTGTTTGAAATGCAGGGAGAATTTCATACAGCACCGTGAGAAAGTTTGGGAGGATGCAGAGAGGTAGAAATTTGAATTAAGAGAAAGGCATCACTGAGCATTTGAGAAATACATGTAGGAATCAGTTTGGTGTTTGCAAGAATTCACATTTTAGGTGATAACCAAGGATAAAAAGAAGTTAAGCATGATGAATTTGGTCTTAGTCTCCTGAATATAGGAAGCAATCCAAATTTATAGAATTCAGCCCTAGGCAGCAATAAAAGGACAAGTGTTTCTAATATGGGGTCAGATATTTCTTTTCTTTTAGTCTACAGGGAGGAGAGCAGCAGGGAGCCCCGGGGAAGCATGAGCCTTGTGGTCTAACAGTATGGTGTGGGAGAGGGTTGTGGCATCCCCTTGAGAAGGTAGAATACTGCAGCAATAGGGTGTGGTGCCTGTGTTGCATGCCTCAAGTTGAGCCCAAAGAGGATGGCATGACCAAACAGCAATCCAAAATATGACCCCATGGGGAAAGGAACCACGTGTACTGTGTCTGTCACTCTGTCCACAGAACCTAAGACATCAATTAATGTAATGAGTATTTACTGAATGAATGAGTTACATAATAGTGAAAAACTGGAAACAGAAAGTTAACAAAAGAAGATTAGTGAAATGCATTATGGCATATCTTTACAATAGAATTTGATGAAATTAATGAAAATTATAATTGGAAGAATACTATTAATATGGAAAATACTTATGCTATGTACTTGACTAAGAGATTACAAACAATATCATTATATGATTCTATTTTGGTAAATAAATATGCATAGAAAAAAGTTGAGGAAAATGTACATTAAAATATTAGCTATAGTTATTTCTGGATGCTAGAAATGATGTTTTCTTTTTGCTAATATAAATTTCTGAATATTTCAACAGTTAATGTGAATAATGGTGAAATTTTAAAAGTACAAAAATGTACGTGGATTTTAAGAATACCTGCCACGTGAATGGAAGTTTGAAAAAATCATCTATACTAAAGATTTATATTTAGCTTTAATCATACCAGTTAAGTAGGTGTAAGATGGTTTCATAGTCCTCTAATTTGCATTTCTTTCCCATATGTTTATGTGGTTAGCAGCTACAAACTCCTTGAGGGCAATGATGATATTTTTGTAAGTATCCTCAGAACCTAGAAGTTCAATAAATATCTGTTCAACTAAGTAACTATTATATAATATCCTCTAATTATTTGGTATGTCGTTGAAAATTTTCTTAAAGTTCTAAATGAACACTTTATACAATATTGATTTAAAATGTTTTCACTTTTTCTGAAACTGTTTCTGCATTTGTTCTTTTAATTTAGTTGTGATATTTTCTTTGTACAGAAACTAAACACTTATAGCATCATCTCTGGCTCTTTTCCATTTTGATATTTTCTATCACTTCTCTGCTTACAAAGCGACCACACCAAAGTTCTAGGCAATTGCCATGTTTTCTTTCTTTCTGTAACATAAATCTTTACATTTAAATTTTTAATATATCGGAAGTTTATTTTATTTCCACAAAAAGGAAACCTTGCTTTTATTTTTATCATTTTACTCTGAACTTTAATACCTGGGAGTTAATAACTCTCAATTCTCTCTTTCAGAAAACTCTGATATTCTCACCTGGTTATGCTCTCAGAGGCATTCTTAGAGATTTTTTTTTGTCAGTTTATAAAGACAATCATGTCGATGCTTTCACCGAGACGATGTCAAAGCTGTAATGCAAGTTGGGAACATCTGACATATTTAGAATATTGTTGTCTTCACATTCAGAAATACAGTTTCCCTCCCCGTTGATTTCAGTATTCTCTCCATAAGCCTTGGAAGGTTTATGCATCATTTTCAGCTCTTGAATTCATTCTTAAGTACGTAGTGTTTGCTTTATTGTGAATTGGATCCCTTTTCTATTATTGTTCCCACATATTTCTACTTTTTATCATTTCCTTTTTTTCTATTTTCTTTTGGCATTTTGCTTTATTCTTTTCCTTAATACTTTAGATGAAGTCTTAGTTCATTGTTTTTCCCTTTTCTTCCACACAAACAGAGGGATTTTGAGTGATAAATTTTCTCCTAAGTGCTATTTTGGCAGCATTCCATACTTTTTTTATATATTGTATTTATGTTTTCATTGCATTTTCTTGTTACATTCTGGATTCCTTCCCTGACCTAGGCACTTTTAAAGAATACTTTAAGTTTTTGTGCATTTGGCACATTCTAATTTCATTCTCATTATTGGTTTCTATTTTTAATGTATTGTAGCCTAACATGTAATCTGTAGGATATCAGATTTTAAAAATTCTTTGGGTACATTTTCATTCCAGCATCCTTTTGCAAAAGATCCTAGTACACTTGAAAGCAAGTGAGTTTTCATAGCCTGCTCCTGTGTTCTCTCCAAATAATGGTTAATTCTATTTGACTAATGATGTTATTCAGGTAGAATTTTTTAATTAAGTATTTGTCTCCTTGTTATCAGTCTAATTAGGAGAATGTTAATATGGCAGCGCCACTTATTTTTCTATCTCTTGGATCTATATTGACTAACTTAACCCGGCAGTCCTCTACTGGCCGGCCGGTGGCCCATGAACAAGATAATCACATGATTTATCATCCAAACCGGGAAAATTTCAGCAGTGAAAAAGGATGCTGCTAATACTTATGCTGGATCAACAGGCTTGAACCAAGGCTATTTGAGCAAATCCAGGATAAATTTACCCTACCTGAAGCTAATCTGGCATGAGAGCTCTATCCACTAGGAGTATTCCACACTACTCATCCAAGAAAACATCATCAATTAAAGTAGCCTGAGTGGGTGCTTGTGACTTGAAACTTGAAAGAATCTAGCAGCATTCTGTATCTGTAAGACTTACCATGTAAGAGAGGCCCACTGGATGTCGGCGTGTGTGTTCATATGCACGTGATATATACCAAAGGTGGTAACGGTGTTTGCTCTTGGATGGAGGGGTTATGGGTGATTTCTGTTTCCTTCTTCTGCTTACTTCTATTTTCTAATTAAATATGATTACTTTTGAAGAGAGAAAAAAATAAAGTTATCAAAATAAGCTGGTGATTTGGTAAGTATGGATATTTGGGGCAGTTCTAATTCTCAGTTTTAATAAAGAGAGAGTAAAGAATTTTAGGTAAAATGTGGAGCAATATTCAGAAGATAAAGTTAGCAAGAGGCAGGCCCTACAGCCACTGCTGCACAGTTACTAGATGTGCAAGGGTTAGACCTGTATTCAACTTAGTTTCTCCTTTGAAAAAAATGAAGGTAACAGTAGTCCCTTCCCCAGGAGGTTGTTACAAGTATTACATGAGGTAATGCTAAGCAAGGCACTGAGACCAGGGCCAGGCCCACATCAGCGCTCAGGGCACTAGCTGTTAGCTGAGGGCGAGCAAGAGAGTGGGAAAGAACGCAGCAGCATCGAGAAAAAAATGAAAAAGTGGCATAAATATAGAAAAGCAATCCTCAAACTGGGTCAGCCTTCCTTCGCTCCATTAAACCTTGGTCCTCGGCAGGACTCTGACTGTTCCACAAACCCATAGGATACGTGTAAGTTCAGAGAGAGGCCTTCGTTTCTTAAGTGCCCCACTTCCCTCTCCTCCATCTCCCAGCTACAGAGATCCTGCAGCCTGCTTTGCCCCAAGCTGCTGGCCAGATGTTTTGCCCCTCGAGATTTATCATTTGACACAGAAAGGGAAGCAAAATCCTGCTGATTGCCAAGTTGTAACATTTTATCCAAATAATATAGAAAGGGTTGCTGCATGTTGCGTGTATTATTTTCTTTCTTTTTTAACAACAACCAAATGGAACAATGTAAAAGAAAATATGCCAGAAAATAATGCAAAAAGAAAAAGACTCCAGTGCATGTGAATGTCCAGAGTTTGAGAGCTGGGGACGCAATAATGAAGAGGAAAATTAGGTGGATATTAACATCAATTTGTGGTAGTCTACTTATACTTTCTTTGCAAGTATTATGCTATTAATGCTCACACTTTAGATATTGCCCACTAAAGCATGTTCCAATGGTAAAATTCCCTAGGCTGAACTCCTCAAAGACACAGCTCATATGTTTTCCATCTAAGTATTTTCAGCATGTGGCACAATGCCTGGCACATAGTAAGTCCTTAATACGTGGCTGTTAAATAAAAATAGGTGAGAATAAACACACAGAACCAATTTACAAAATATTATGCAATCTAAAGGAATCAAAAGTCTTTAATAGGCTTTGGGGAGAAGGGGCTGTGATATATCTGGGTCAAAAATAAAAGCTGGCTGGGGCCAGCCCGGTGGTGCAAGCAGTTAAGTGCACACGCTCCACTGCAGTGGCCCAGGGTTCGCCGGTTCAGATCCCGGGCGCACACCAACGCACTGCTGGGCAAGCCATGCTGTGGCGGCGTCCCATATAAAGTGGAGGAAGATGGGCACAGATGTTAGCGCAGGGCCAGTCTTCCTCAGCAGAAAAAGAGGAGGATTGGCAGATGTTAGCACAGGGCTGGTCTCCTCACAAAAAAATAAAAATAAAAGCTGGCTGAAAAGGTAAGTATTTAGTAAACAGAATTTATTGTTGTTAGAGCCTCTAAACTCTTTGCTCTTAAATCTATTATTTGACTCTAACACTCCTAATGTGGGCTTTCCATTTTCTTACCTGTTTAGTTAGTTCTAGAATTCCACACCAAGGCTTGAAAGCAATGCATTAACAACAGCAAAATGAATCAACAAAAAAATTCAACCGTCTGACATTTTATTTAGGATGCTGCTCTAGGCTCAAATTATTTCTGCTAGCTCTTAAACCTTACATACGTCACCTCCACTTATTATCTGACTAACTTCCGTCAGCATCTATCATTTAACCAAAATTCCAAAGAATGCTCCTTGTGCCAAGAACTGTGCTAGGCATTTGGATTAAAGAATAATTAAGCTATGGTCTGACATTCTGATTAGGCTGCATTGCTGGAGCTGAATTGTTTGGTTCAGGACTGCTACTTCAGATACCTGGCTCTTGTAGTTACCTCAATGCTAGCTTCTATAATCAATGAACTGCATGTGCTCGGTAGCTTGATTCACCAGAAGTTTATTTCTTTCTCACAGAATGTTCAAAATGAATGTTCTTGATCAGTGGATGGCTCCCTCTAGTCATATATTCAGGTACCAAGGTTCCTTTCATCTTGAGTTCTGCCATGTTCAACATGGGCCTTACAAAGTCACCCTTGAGTTTATCTCTATCCTGTCCACCCTGAAGTGGAAAAGAACACAGAGGGTCGTGCGTGGGAGTTTTTTGCATCCACCTGAATGTGGTTCATATAACTTCTATTTGAATTACTTTGTCTAGAACTCGGTCACATGCCCAGACCTACTTGCAAAGAATGTTTGCAAATATGTTCTAGCTGTGTGCCCAGGAAGGAGAGAAAATGAGTTTGGTAAATAGTTATCCAGTCTCTGACATAGCTGTCAATGCCATATACCACAACTGCAGACGAGAGGCAGTACCCTATATCCCACTAAGACATCTGAGATAAAACCCATCAGCTGGGCCATGCCCCCTAACCTCATCTGTCCCTGGGCCAAAACAGACAATTTCCTTCAGTGTTTCTCAGTATTTTCTCATAAAAACTATGCTTGTATGCTAGACCTTAAGATGACTCCCCAAGATCCGCACCTCATGGTGTGCACACCCTGTGTAATTCCTTTCCCTGGAATGTATGCTGGTTCTAGTGATTAACCTCTACAAAATGATATGGCAGAAGTGATGGAACGTACTCCAGGAATGAGTTACAAAAAGACTAATTTCTTTGGGCACTCACTTGCTCTCACGCTCTGAGGGAAGTCAACTGCCATGTTGTCAGCTGCCCGATGGAGAGACCCATGTGTCAAGGAACTAAAGGAGGCCTCCAGCCAGCTGCCAGTGAGGATCTAGGGATCTCATTCAACAACTGGTGAGAAACTGAATCTTGCCAACAACCATGTGAGTGAGCCTGGAACCAGATCCTCCCTGGGTTGAGCCTTCAGATGAGACCACAGCCCCAGCTGACACCTTTACTGTAACCTCCTGAAAATCCTTGAGCCAAAGTCACTCAGATTTCTTATTCACAGAAACTGTGAGATGCTTATTGTTCTAAATCACTAAGTTTGGGGATAATTTGTCACATAATAATAAACAACTAATAAACTTGTGACTTACTGTCAGCTTTGGCTTCTGTCTTCCCCTTACTCCTCCTTGCAAAACATTCATATTCACACGCCTGTAGGATGATGTTTCTACACAGTACCCTCATAAATGGTCTGACAATGCCATACATACATATTTTATACACATGTATATTTTTATTGAATTTATACATGTATGCAAGTGCATGTACATAATTTCAGAAAAATCCAAATTTATGCAAGTTAATCTTATTTTTTATAAAGCTAATTTGTTCACTGTATAAATTGCATTTGTTTGTTTTTTGTTAAACTTAAAAACTTCATAGTTATCTTTTGTCTAACATTTGCTTGTAAAAAATATAATCATGCTATGTTAAACTTCAAGCATGAAATGCCTATATAAGGGATATATTGCCTAATTTAGGATTAGATGAAAAGGAGGCATAGACAATACACAGCCAAACCCTTGAGGGCAATAATCTTAATGCAGTTCTCATTGTAATGCCATCAACATCTAGCACAGATCATTGCATATTGGAGCAAATAATAAAAGTGAGTCTGGTTTAAGGTGGATTTTTTCCCAGATTCTAACAAATTCCTGATGTGAGAAGAAGAAAAATCTTAGAGCCTTATCTTTTCATCTGCAAAATATAGAAATCAGTATTTATTCTTTTCTCTCCTTAAGGGTGCTGTGAGGAATAATATAATAAAATGTTGAGAACAAAACTTTGGAGCAATATCTTCAGGACTTCTTTTTCTTTTTTTAATTTAAAAATTCTGGAGAGTTTGCAAGTAGAAATTGCCTAAGAGGCAGCCTTATATTGTTGAAAGAACATGGGCTTTGAAATCAGAATATGTCATATCCCAGCTCTGGCATTTATCTATGATCTCCTATAACTTCTTTGAACTGGTTTCACCTGTAAAGCGGGGATCATAATACATCAAAATAGCTCGTAGTGATGCGAGTCTCTAATAAATTCAAGCACACGTCATCACTTTATAAACTGTGAGACATTATACAAATATTAGTTGTAACCATTATCGTTAAACACAGTATATCTGTATAGGCTAATATGTAAGCTCATATTTCTACACTATTTCACTTTTCCAATTAATAATAATTATGTATCTGTGGGCCAGATACTGTCCTAAGAGCTCTATGTGTATTGATTTTAGAGTTAAGGAAAATGAAGATCAGAGATGCTAAATAACTACTGAAAGATACACAGCTTATGATTATTGGCAGAGCCTGGATATGAACCCTGGAAATCAAGTTCTAGAGTCTGCTTTTAATGATTGCACAATATCACATTCCCAATAAATTTCATTACAATTGCCGGGATACGTTCACACACGTGTACAAACACTCTACAATATATTTTTTTAGCTAAAGCCCATACTTCACTCAGATTATCTGAGTTTCCCCTAGTGTCCTTTCTCTCTTTCAGGATACTACATTGCATTTAGTAATTATATCTTCTCTTGACTTTTCTTGGCTGTGACAGTTTCTCAGACTTTCCAGGTTTTTTATGATCTTGGCAGTTTTGAAGATTACTAGTTGGGTATTTTGTAGGATGTCCTTCAATTGGGATTGGTCTGATGCTTTTCTTACGGTTAGACAGTGATAATGTGTTTTGGGGACGAAGACCATAGATGTAAATATCCATTCTCATCACATTGTATCAAGGGCACATACTATCAATATGACTTATCACTGTTGATACTCACCTTGATTACCTGACTGGAGAGAGTATTTGTCAGGTTTCTACACTGTAAAGTCATTTATTTTCCACAACCTTTCCATATATACTGCACTCTGGAAGAAACTTACTGTGCATAGTCCACACTTAAGGAGTGGTGAGATATTCTCTACTTCCTCAAGAGCAGAGTACCTACATAAATTATTGGGAATTCTTCTGCACGGGAGATTTGTCTCTTCTCCCCACTTTATTTATTTATTCAATCATCTATTTAGTCAGTATGGAACTTGTGGATACTTATTTCATACTTGGGTTATAATCCAATACTACCTTATTTTCTTGCTCAAATGGTTCCAGCTTTGGCCATTGGGAGCTCCTTCAGCTGGTTTCTGTGTCCCTTTGACACACCTCAACATCGTGGAATTTGTTTTATTTTTGTTTTGAACACTTTTTTACTTTCTGGCACAATGTTTTGAAAATTCCAATCAAATGACAATATCTCCTCTAAGTTCTTATTTTAAATACTGGCATATCTCAGACAGGAGGTAGGAGGTGTGAGCCTCCTCCAGCTCCCTCCAGCCTGATCTGCAAGTTTCTCTCAGGACCTGCACAGGTACAGTCTCTCCTACACTTCCCCTCCTTAGGGCAATTGTTTGGGGTCATAAATTCCTTTGAGAATCTAATTTCAAAAAAAAAAAAACACCAAAACCCTGTGATCTCCAGAAAATACACACAAGCACTCATCCATTAAATTTGCACAAGATCTGCTGGCTGCTCAAACCACCTGAAGCTTACACCTGTACCCTGCTTCAGGGCTGGCCCCTCAGTCCTCAAAGGAAATACGCAAGCAAGCATCTCTTCTGGAGAGACATTTACCAACTCCAGAAGTAGAAGAAACATAATCAGGCCCGATTTAAAATCTTAGAATTTTAAGGCTAAGAACACTGAATGATCATGCTAGTCCATTCCTATAGATAAGAAAGAGAGGCTTGCAGAAATAACTTGACCTGCCCCAGGATGCTGTTCCCACAGGGCCAGCCTTGGCCTCTCCAACTCTGGGTCCACTGTCAATTTCACTACATTATAGGATGGTTTGATCTTGCTTATGCCAATGTGGGGTAACATAGCTTTTAATCTCTGCTTTCTCTCAAGCTGCTGAATGGAAAATCCCTTATGATTAATGTTATTTACCAACACCTTTCTCCCAAATCACTTCAAGGAGGAAACTATTGGAGGAAATAAACCACCATCTTTAAAAAGGCAGAAAGCTCCATTCTGAGGATCTGCTGATCTCTCTGATATTTATATTCCCTTTCTCCCCTAATCTGGCTCACCCCCAACAGTATATACAGTTTCCTTTCTCGCAGAAAGACAAACAGTTGCAACAGCTCAGAAGGAAATGAAGGTTTGGGCATACTTTCTCTGGAGAAGCACTTAAGAAGATAAATTTCGTATTCCTTTTCAAATTCATGCCTTGCCCAGTTTCCCCTGGGAAGATAAACTCCAGTCTGGGATGTGGAGATTCGTGTTGCTATGCCTGGAGCTAAAATTAGAGAAGCCAGTTTGGCTGCCCTTGGATTGGAAGAAAAGGGGTACATAATGGGTTTATCATCAACCTCTCCGTTGAAGCGTCCTGCCATCACAGATCTAAAATCTCCTTAGATGAACATAATTAACCAGCAAGATTATTTCTTCAAAGGGTAGTCCCACCCGAAAAAGTGCTGTAGGGAAACTCCCATGTGCACTCTTCAGCTAACAGATAAGGACTGTGAATGACCGTGTACTTGAATGCACAGAGCAATTTGGACCTACTCTAATATACTCTTCAATAAGGTTGACCTGCTTATAGCAGTGGAGAAACATGGGATAATAACATCAATGTATTGCACGTTCAGAGACAAGAATTTTATTGGGAATAAGAATCTGGAATTCCCCAGCTCTCTATTACTAAATGCAACTCAGCACTGTCTGTGAACATGTCAGGATCGCCTATCAACCACCACTCTCATTTCTACTCTCCAGTTAATCAGCTTGGGCTTCCAAAAATTGGGCTTTCAGCGTCGCTCACAGATGTTGAAGGAAATAAATGCTACCTCAGCGACTGACAATGAAAATAGCAAGTAAGGGGACCATGTCACCAACGCAGATTTAACACAACTGATCTTCAACTTTGTCATTTTATTTCAAACTCAAGCTTATAAGGAAAAGAACCTGCCTTAGTGGAGTTAAAAACAAAGTTACAACTAACACTAAATCAGTCTTATCGGGGTTATTTGATCCTTTAATGAGATTAAACAATGAAAAAGTCAGTACGTCCACTCCAAGGCGTAACATTTTTTATCTGAAAAGAAATCACCTAAACCCAGAAAACAGATCATTTAGCCCCTTGAAACAGGGTTACTAAAGTGAAAATTAAAGAAGATGGCCATCTTAAGAAATTTTTCAAATAAGAACATGCAGGGTAGGCTGCCTTTCTAGTTTGTTACTAACAAATACTAAGTTGAACTATGATGAAAAAGAGAGAGAATATTCCATAGTTTTTGGCCATGTAATCCACAAAAATCAACCAAAGCGTTTGAGGTTCTGAGACCTTCCAGCACACAGATAAATTTCATGGTCTATATAAGAAGCTGGAGTGTAGACCTGTTAAAACCATGTACCTCGCAGTGTGATCTGACAGTCTTCGTGAGAATGAGCTGCATCAGAATGACATGGGGGGGAGTGATCACCTGGATGCAGATCCTCTGGATCTGAATCTGCAGGGGTGTGGTCTTCCCAAGTGATTCTTCTATGTCCTCAAGGTGGGAAGCCCCTGCCTTAAAAACAACAGAATGTAAGGGAAAGTGCCTTTTTAGCTGATAGTTTACATTCTTAGACAAAATTGGTTTTGAATTTATGATATGGTATGGTTCAATTTGATCAGCCACAACATATCATAAATTTTTAAAACAAAGTGATTTTTGTTAAGACAAGCAACCACTGGGACAGCTGAGGACTTTTATATCTGGAGACTCAAGGGTATCCATGTAAAATAGACAATTATACTCTTGGCAAAATGCTCAGTTAAGGTTTTTTAATTTTATATATTATCTACCTAAAACATAGGGACATTTTAGAGTAGGTCACGCAACTTCCTCCCTAACTACGTTTCTATGCTCCTTTCCAGAATATATCCTTAAATGCACACTGGCTTGGGATTGGGGTTTTGTTGATTTAGCAAACTCAAATGTGGAGAAAAATTATTTCACAAATCAGAGTTCTTAGTTTTCCAGTTTTCAAGGGGCCTGATATCCAATGTGCCCTAGACACACCCATCTTTAAACACTGCTCTGTGGCATTTTGATCCATACTGCAAGCTAAATCTATATCAAGCGGTGAATGGAAATAAAGGAAGCTGTAAAAGTATAAACAAATCTTGTTAAAACTATCACTAGCTCCTGAATCTTGAAAACATATTTGTAGAAGCAAAATATTACGTGCTCCACAAACCACAGCTTGCAGGGTGAAGAGCCTGCGTTCACAGGGGCGCCGAGATCCACCGGCCCAATCGGAGCCCGAGTCCCGCGTTAAGATGCAGGTAACCAAGGTGAGGAAGCGTGCCTGCTCTTTGCATCTTAAGCAGGCAAAAGAAATATACTTTATGAGCTTTCCCGCATTATTTGAAGATTATCATAAAGTGAGAATTTCATATTGTAAAACTTGTAAAGAGTAAACCCTTAATACAGCCTGTCACGCGTTGCACGGGCTGCTATGAAACGATGTTGTCTGAATTTCTCCCGCAGTGTTGAAAATGACAAACTTAAAGTTAAAATTCCACATTTTGAATTTAAGAATTATTTTGCCATGAGCAAAGGCCTTCTAACCAAAGCTTATTTACATTGATCCTGTCGGCATATTTTCCTGGGTTGTTTAAAATATATTGATTTTAATAACTATTATATTTTAATATACCATCCTTTTGTGAATTTCAAGGCAGATTTGATTTACTCCAGCTTTGGGGATGAAACTCTCCTTTATCAAGTATAGAAGTGGGTAATCAGTGTAACCCGAGAGATGCAGTGTTAACGTGTATTTGATGTGTTAGCACCTTAACTGATCTATAGAAAGGGGTTTGGCAATTGAGTCATGTTACAGCTGGTTAGACAGACCTCTCAGTGAAGCACCCAGCGTAACGGGGAATGTCATATGGCTGCCGTTTATTAACTACAGTTATTTTTTAACTGCTGTTTAGGAGACTATACTTCCAATTTTCTTGATTGCTATGGAACAAGACAGCTGAAAAGTGTACAAAGAGGGATTTTTTAAATCCCTGATAACACACGAAGTACGCTAATCCCTTCTTGAACAAATAAATCAAAATTTTAAAGATTCTGGGTGTAGTAGACAAAGCCAGTCCAAGAAGAAATTTAACTGTGAGAAATGGGATGAAGTCAGAGAGGAACAGAGAACCGGGTCTCTGTGCAAACGCCGGTGGGCAGATATGGGAGAGGATGGCAGGGGTTTGAGCCACTCAGATCTCATGAAACCATCTCACGGAATGAAAACCTTAACAAAGAATTAAAACAAAGATGGAAGACTTTAATTGAAAACTTGATCAATTAGCACAGAGGCCATAAGATGGAGGCAAGAGAGCATAAAATTTGATTAAACAGAACTATACGTCCCACTTCATTTCCAGTGATGCTGTGAAACAGATGACCTTGGAAAGAGAAGATGTTTGGCGAGTGTGAAATAGTCCAGGATGGTGGTTAAAACATAAAACAGGAAGTTTTGTGCATAAGAAAGCTTTAAATTAAAATCACATTCATATTCAAAGGAGAAAGTACAGAGAAGTGAATTTGGATAATTGACATATAATCCAAATTTATGACACTCTACCAAGTGAGATGGGATGCAGAAACTGGTTTCATTTCATAAATGTGAAGAATTGAGCTTATCATGGTTTGCTGACTAGTCAAATTCTCATCTCGGCCCTATTTTCATGCATTCTTTAATGGTGGAATGAAACAGGTCCAAATTACAGGCTTGAGCCCAGTTAGAAGGAAAGTGTGTGGTAAATCCCTCCCAAGAAATGCCTGTGTGGTGAGGATGAGCTTATTCTTTGAGAAGAAGATGGTGAGGAAGGATAACCAGAAGAAAACTAGAGTATTCTTTTACCCCTGCTACAATTTAGGATCACTCTGTGTGCTGTGGATTCTCAAGAAAGGAAGCAAAATTAGGCATGCAAATCTTCATATGCTCAGATATGAAATAGTTAATATTGGGAACACGTACCAATTTTTGTAGCCTTTTTTTCCCTCAGCTAGTTATAGCTAAATAGCCCTGCCCCTTTTCATTACTTGTCTCTTCACCTCATTTCTTTTCTAATTTCATCGTGTCTTCCTTCCTGCCACAGAGTATTCTCCCACCCCCTCCCCTAGTGCTGATATCTGAAGGTGAGAGCCAGGATTTGCTACAGCTTTCCAAGCACATATGGAAAGGCTCTCTCATTGTTGGGAAAGAAGTGATACAAGAGACTTTGGAAATGAATTAAAAAATGAAATCTACAGAAACAGAAGTTCTTTGAGGAGGTAGGAGAGAATTTTTCTTCAAAAACTACTAAGCACTGTAAGAAATCTGTTTCTTGCAAATCTAAAGATGTTCAATATGGATGGCGAAGAAATACGCTTACCATTCTGGTCTGCAAAGAAGACAGAGATTAAACAAAAAATCACCCAGGTTCTTCACTCTGTAAGAGCACCTCCTCCCTCCCACCCACCCATTCGCACTCATCAGGTGCTGTGGTAGTGGCAGTGCTCATGGCTGTCATGAAGGGGGACAATGGCTCTGCCAGCTGCTATTAAACTATATGTGTTCAGATGTACGTGCTCTACTCTTAAGCCCATTACTTTCTCCCTCTGCACTTCCAGCCACAGCTCCTTGTTTTCCCATCATTTCTCCTGTATAAAAACGCAAGAGGACAGGGCAGCGTACACCCTGCCTCTGCATATGACAGTAAGTACTGGGTTAGAATACTGAGCGAGCAGCCTCAGATGGCAACAGCTCATGCTTTTCTGAGTAATGAAGATACAGACCAAAATCTGCAAGTCTCACACGCGAATTCCATTTTCCTTTGCAATCTCCAAGAGACATACCTGCTTAGACTTCATTCTAGGGACAAATTCGGGCTCTTAAATTGGGTAATAAATCCTAAGAGGGATTTTGTAAAGTTACTCCCACAGTGATTCCAGTTTCATTGTGCAGATACCTCACCTGAGGACCTCTGTGGAAGGCTGAATTTGATGTAGGAAACCCGGAGTAGAGCCTGCGATTCCGCATTTCCATCGAGCTCCCATATGAGACTGACACTGCTGCTCTGAGGAGCAAGGTCCTAGAGTCCCATGTTCTGGCATGTGGTTGATATTCCAAAAAAAACTGGTCTGAAGTTTTTTCCAACACCAACAACCAATCCTCTGATTCTATGGATACAAACCGGGTGTCCTACACTTCAATCCCGACACCAACCACAAGGAGTTAATGCAGATCCCATAGGTTAAGGGCTCAGTCCCACGAGACTGCCCCCACTTCAGATGCCAATCGCAAGTCCAGGTTGTCACCTGTACTTCTGACCAAACAGCTATATCGGGGGTTCCTATGACCCTCTCCTAAGGTCTGAGATTTGCTAGAATGGCTCACTGAACTCAGGGACGCACTGTACTTACGTTTATCAGTTTATTGTAAAGGGCACAACTCAGGGACAGCCAATGGAAGAGACGCATAGGGAAAAACGTGGGAGAAGTGGTGTGTGGCGCTCCCACGCTCTCTCCAGGTGCACCACCTTCCAGCCCCTCGATGTGCCCACCAACGTAGAAGCTCATCAAATTTTGTTGTTCAAGGGCTTTTAGGGAGTTCCATCTCCAGCTGCTCCTTCCAGTTCCCAGAGGTCGTGGGTGGGGCTGACACGTCCAACCCTGCAATCACTCACCTTTCTGCTGACCAGCCCACCCTGAGCCTATCTAGAGGCCCCACCCTGTCTCCTCATTAACATAAACTCAGGTGTGATCCAAAGGGGCTCCTTACGAATAACAAAAGACACTCTTATCACTCAGGGCAAGACAAGGGTTTTACAATCCTTGTTTCAGGAATTGGGGACAAAGAGCAAATATATTTCTGATAACACAACTGGTTACCGATATGTTGCTATTGATGTTTTTATAACTTCTACTACAAAGGTTTCTTTAAGACAGCTCAAGTGAGCTCTAGGATCAATTCCTGCTACCTGTGTCTTGATCCCTAGCCTTAAGCATGTCATTTTCCCCTGGAGATTGGCCTAATGAATGTTAAAGATTACCAACACAATGAACATGGTTAACGAGAATACATGCTGCAGGCCTGACTGGACACATGCAGCTCTTTTTCACGTGATAAAACCTCTTTCCATCTGATGCTGCCAGCAGATACGACACATTCTCATTCCCAAGTGGTATCACTGACAATTTCCATTAAACAGCATCTATTTCAGACGGAAACTGTCTTCTCACTTCCTAGAAGTCTTGTGATATTCTATATTCTCTCTTTGCATAAAAAGAGAGTAATTAAAGGTACAGCCAGATGAATTACTTTTCATTTTTTCTTCAGAATTTTGCTCATCCTTTGATTCTATTCAGCCTACCTGAGAGCTTTGTCGTTGTGTCTCACTGTTGTTGCCCACCCCTTACTTTGCGTATTAAAAAGTTTTCTATCTGCTGTGCGCGAATATTGCTTGGAATAGTTCACAGCAAGTGAAGTGGCACATGAGTACCACCTTCCAGGAACAACAGCAGCCACATTGTTGCAGAAACCCATTACCAAAATTAATACACGTGTAAGAATTGGTGGTAGAGCAGTTTGTGAGTGCCATCAGTTTAAACAAAGGAACATCAGTGTCTTGGAAAAAAATAAAACAAAACAAGCAAAAGACAGGGGTAATTTTCATGCATATTAAATTGCAGGGCTCATGGGATGGGAAGGTTTTTAATGTGTGTCGGGTTTTTTTAGACCCACTTATAAGCTAAGCGAATTAAAAGATTCCAAGTGCGAGCAAGCAAGAAAGCGACTTTGTGAAGGGTGCCAATCTAATTACAGTGCAGCACGTCCCTCGGGGCTCCCTGGGAGCTGCTTCATCACTTATGTATGTCACCTTAAATAAGTTAACTGTGATTCTTGTGAATTTTCAAGTTAACTGTCTTTAAGGGAAAATAACATTGTCTTAAATTCTTCCTCATTTGGTGATAGTTACTTTGTAAAGTTTACAGGATCTCTTTTCTTCCTCTTGTTTTTGCATAAATTATAACAAAATAAAATTAAAAGACTCTTAAGTCTCTGTAATGTCCAATATAGTTTTCCTTTACCCCATCCAATAGTCCTTACTACTCTAGGATTCATTTGTATCTTTAACTGAGATTTGGTTCTAGAAGTTATCTCCTTCTTCACGATTTTGTCCTCACCTCACCATCTCTCTACAATCACTTTCAATTTAAGACACCTTCCTCTACCTTGAAAAATTGAAAACAATTGCCAGTAAAAAGTGTTTTTTGTCTTCAGGCTGATCACATGCAATGACATTTGTCTGTCTACTGATGCATGAGCTGGCTTTCCTGCCCTCACTTTACTCTCAGAATTTGGGTTTCATGCCTGTTGCTTTGACCTTAAGACTGTGTCTTTTTTTTTTTTTGTGAGGAAGATCAGCCCTGAGCTAACATCCATGCTAATCCTCCTCTTTTTGCTGAGGAAGACCGGCTCTGAGCTAACATCTATTGCCAATCTTCCTCCTTTTTTTTTTTCCCCCCAAAGCCCCATTAGATAGTTGTATGCCATAGTTGCACATCCTTCTAGTTGCTGTATGTGGGACACGGCCTCAGCATGGCTGGAGAAGCGGCGCGTTGGTGCACGCCCAGGATCCGAACCTGGGCTGCCAGTAGCAGAGCGCGCGACTTAACCGCTAAGCCACGGGCGGGCCCAAGACTGTGTCTTGGCATGGCAGCATTCTGATTCATCCTTAGAGCAAACTATCCAAACAACACTTTCTGGTCCAACAACCAATCTATGTAACCAGAGGCATTACTATCTTCAAGGGTATAGGGTGCTATGGCAATCTCCAGTGGAAAATCCTGTGACATTCTAGAAGCTGGTTTCTAAATTCGATTTTTTTTTTTTACATTTTATTTTATAGGGAATTGGATTTCAACTAGTGACTGCAAGAACAAATATATTCCTTCAGGTCATGGTTCTAAAGGGAGTTGAACTGATACAGATGTGATACCCAGTTTTTCTCAATTTATTACAATAAAACAACAACAACTCCATGTTAAACAACCCGTTGCCGGGCAACTGTGAAACTTCCCAAGCTAGTTCAATACCCTTCAAAATATTCTTTTTTTAATTATATCAATTTGGCAGGAAATAATCAGATAAAACAAAACAATGTGCGGAGGAAAGGAAAAGTGGAAAAGGAAAAGAAAGATATGATCAGAGAATGGAAAAGTTGGAGCAACACAAATGAAAGGGAGAGGGAGAGAGAGGAGAAAGAGAGCAAAAGCAGGAGAGAACAAAATGCAACGTGTATCCTACGTTGGATCTTGGAAGAGAAAAAGGATATTAGTGGAAAAATGGTAAAATCCAAATAAAGTCCATAGTTTAATTAATAATAATGTAACAAGGATAACTTAGTTTTGACAAAAGTACCATGGTTTTGTAAGCTATTAACTTTAGGAGAGGCAGAAGAACACAAGAGTAAGACCTCGGTTTACTCTGGCACCACCAGTTAGTAGCAACCCAGCCCAAGAGCTTTCCAAACTTCAGTTGCTCCTTCTACAAAATAATAATACCTACCTCAAAGGTTCTGGTGAGTTTTAAATGAACTACAGTGTATAAAGTGCTTAAAACAGTGACTGCCAAGTTTACCCTTGGATTCATTCACAGTGTTGCAATTTATCTTTAAAATAAAATTGACTTGTCAGTCCATTTACTCTTCTAGTCCAATCTAGTGAGGCTTCTCATTTTATTTTGTCTACGACTTAAAGCTCTGTCTCAATAGTCATTCTTTTTTCCTTCCTTCCTATCTTAGGGTATAAGACGACATAATTTATTTCTAAGACTATCCTCTCATAAAGAGAGGTTATATTTAAAGTATTTAATACTGTTTCAACCAATTATGACCAATGCCAAGACCAATTAGTATGAACACCAGCTGCAATCCATCAGTTCAGTCAAACAGGTCCATACTAGTGACCAGCAGCCTTGATTACAAGAGTCACAGATCACAGTGGTTGCCAGTTCATAACAATTTCTTCAGCAGACCAGACTGTATTATCCACGATCTTTCCTTCTTTCTGTTCTAAGAAGGATTTTAAATTGGAGCTCCACCATTATCTTACACACAATGATAGGCCTACAGGAGGGCTCTTGAGCCACGTTGAGCCAATGATTTACCTCCTTGTCCCAGCAACAGTGATTAGTTGGAGGGGGTGGACACACGACTGAAGCCGGGACTAAGAAGGTACTAGATCCCCACTAGTTAGGGGATAATGTCTAGGTGTTTATTCTGGGGTACACACATGTGAATCAGGTTGACCCAAACAGAATTGTCTTGTAATTTTCCTAAATAGAACCTTTTCTCTTAGGATGAGACTTTGAAAGAATCTGGGCCCAAGAGCATCTGGCAGTTCATGGCTTGTTACATTTGTTATGGAATTAGTTTCAAAGACTAAATCTGACACATAGACAGAAGCAAAGATATGAGTTTAGAGCGAGAGAAAGAAGAGAGAGAACAAACAATTTGGTTACATGAGTCAGTCAAGTTCCCCTTCTTTTGCTCATGGCTAGTTCAAATTGGGTTTCAGTCACTTGTAACCAAAAGAGTTCTGTCTAATACATTCCTCCATCTGTGTTCCTAAATACTACCCACTACCAAGTCCTTTGGGATCTTCCATATAGACACGTACTCACACTTGGTTATCCTTTCCTCTTACCAAAATATTTCACATTTTTACTTCAGTGACTTCTTCTGTCTGCCTTGAAGTATTCACTTGTCTGGATCCGTTATCTTGAAATAAATCTTCACGTAACTCTCATGCCCCTCAAGTTACATTCATATTTCTTTCTCTCCATTTAGAACCAAACTTCCTGAACATGCTTTATTTTCTCAACTCGCATTCCTTAACCTTCTATAATCTGAGCTGTTTTCAGTATTCTGAAATGTACTTTAAAGAATATTTCAAAAGTCCTTAGACTTCCAGGGTTTTTTTTTTTCTTTTTTATCATTACAAAATATCCATCAGAATATATCTCTTGGGCCGGCCCTGTGGCTTGGTGGTTAAGTGCGCGCGCTGCGATGCTGGCGGCCCGGGTTCGGATCCCGGGTGTGCATCGAGGCACCACTTCTCCGTTCATCCTGAGGCCGAGTCCCACATGCAGCAACTAGAAGGATGTGCAGCTACGACACACAACTATCCACTGGGGCTTTGGGGGGAAAAAATAAAATAAATAAAATCTTTAAAAAAAAAAAAAAATATATCTCTTATATCACAGAATGTGATCTGCAGCCCTTCTCCTGGAATGTGATCAAAACAGTAGTCTTAGCCTAGAACATTTGTATAAGTTCTAGAGCCCCATCAACTATCTACTATACGTTTGGATATCCCACAATTACGTCAAAGTCATGATGTCTAAAGATGAACATATCTTTAACCTAAACTTACTCCCCCTGACCAACCAGGTTCTCTATTTTAATATTGTAAACCCCTAGGAAAGGGATCAATTTTTTCTGGGAAGGGTTAGATGGTAAATACTATCAGCTGTGCAGACCAGGGCGTCTCTGATCCTGGTACTCAACTCTGCTGTTGTAGCACGAAAGCAGCCATACTCGAACAGAAATGAATGAATGTGTAGTTGTTCCCACAAAACTGTATTTACCAAAATAAGGGAGTGGGCCAAATGTGGTCCATGGACTAGAGTTTACCAATCCCTGCCCTAGGAAAACCAGCAAATGACACATCATTGGGCCAATCAGCAATTACACCTCTGTGATGTCTTCTGTCATCACTTGAACCCATGGCTCTTATGAATTCCTATGGAATATTTTGACAGGATTACTCATTTAGACTTACCATTTTCTGGTTTGATGCCTATATATTGCTGTGTATAAGAAAGTTTCTCATACAAATAGGCTCACTGTATAAAATTAATAGATTATAAGCTCCTCAAAAGAAGGAACTATCATTTATTTATTTATTTATTTATTTATTTATTTATTTATTTATTTATTTATTTTTTGCCTATCACAGTTCATTATACAATGACTCACACAGAATGAATGGATACTTAACAAGGATTTCCCAGAGTCCATATTTATTCCTTGCCTTTTCTTCAGATGGTTCAGGGGTGGTCACTAAGAAAAAAAAAAATTCAGTTTTAGACCTGGCACTTATAGCTTAACTGCTCAGTTTTGCTTGGAGAGTGGAGAAGACAATTATCTCTTCACTGCTAATTTTGGCTTGGAGGGAAGAGTGATGTGAAGAGTGCTGGGTGAAGAAAAACTTAATTTGGAAGAAGGATATGGGGAACATCAGGAACCCCAAAGCTTCTCCACAGGTTTCAGAATCCTCCACAATCCTAATTACACTGATTCTTTGATGATGTCATCTGACTTTTTGATGTCATCTGATTTTTTGCATTTAGTTGGTATACTCATTGGCAATATAACCATGTGGTACACATTTTAAGTGCTATTCTTTCTATAATGGAGGATCATCATGACTTTTTATATGTATTGAAGGCTATGTAATAAGTCTTCTAATCTTCAAAGTCTCAACCTCTTCTACAATTGCTTATAAATTCATTTTCATTCAGAGTGAAATCATAGCTACATAAAACAACAAGGAAAATGAATTGTAATCCATCTGAACCAGAATTTAATGTAGTGGAAATGAAAAGAAAGCTTCATCTTTTAATGACTTCCTAGATCAAACCAATCTGAATTAACACGCTACAAACTAGACAGCTTTGTTTCCTAGTGGGTATTAATTTTGGATTTCTTTTATTTTATGGCATATATATATATTTAGAAAATTCAGTGGCTATTTTTTAAGCACCTTATCCATGGCACTTCCAAGTACATTAGCATAATAAGAACGCATGCAAATAATGATCTAGGAGCAGGAAAGAAAGAAGTTAAACCTTTATATTAGTGGCAATTTTCTGCTTTCAGACTAACTACTCAGTTATAATTGAATAAGCTTTAAGATGTAATTTATTAATTGCTACCAAATGGCCTACAGTTTAACATTTTTCTAAAAATTGACCATAAGGTTACAACTCTTTAAAATATTAAATCATTTTTTGGGCATCCGCTGACCTTGTCACATTGACAATAAATTTTTTAGATCTCCAAGTCGCTCAAAAGAATTTGTGTTTTGATAGGCTAAAGATGGAATATCTAGTATTTTCCAGTCATTTAATTAGCCTCTTACTCAAAATGTGTCTCTAAATCTTTCACTCCATATAATCCACATGCCAATCTTTTACATATATATACCAATTTTAAAATTCCTAACTTCCAAACATACTTAATCAAGTATTGATTGATTCAAATAAGATTATATGGCAACAAGAAGAGAACTTGATAATGTAGTATTGTGCCAAATAGCCTATCTTTCCATAACACCCTCAGAAATGAAGTCAGATTCCATAAAGCCTAAACTTACTCCAAGAGAGGTTGAACTAATTATGACAGGACGTCACCTTGTATTATGTTTAGATACCATTAATAGGAGAAATCAAGACAATCACAACACTGGTGGAGCAATTCAGACTAAGATTATGCCATGAGCAATTGGCTCATGACAAGAAATTTATAACACATGATAAATCAGAAAGAAACATTTGCCTGAAAAAAACTAAGAAGTTCCCGAATTGAGTCATACTATTAGAGGAAATAAAAATCTTGACTGTGGATTTCATCATGAAAATATGGTTACAGGCATCAGTGACTACAGGAAAGAGAATGAGAAAGCTTGTTTTCTCTGTTAAAGAAATAAGGGCAAGGCAAAGACAAGTTTCCTCTAAATTTTGATATAAAAAAGAATGAGGTATTACTGAAAGCTCTGAGAACCTCAAAAGTGTACTCCCTGGCCTGGGAAGGAACCCAGGAATGGTTCTTAAAGGAGATCATCTCAGTGAGATTTGAAATACGCTATAAAGTAAAGAGGAAGAACACTTGTGCTAAGATGAGTATAGAGGATCAGTTTGAATTGATCTGATCAGGACACCTATCATGAGGCCAGAAATAGGTCAATGCTTGATATGTTGTTGGCACTCACTGTTGGAAGTAAATGAGCAAAAGTTACTGTCCCTATGGAAAATAGCTTGGTCACGACTCATATTGAGTGATAACATGGTTTAAAGAGTATTTCACTAGTGCCTGGTGCTTCCTAAGCAGGGAAAATATTGACACACACACACACACAAACACAAAGTGATTCCTAATCTCAGATTCCGCCTTGTTCCAAGTTGATTAAACTATGTGACAGACTTTCAAGGTAAAGACAGCCAGACAGAAAAGAATATTTTCTATGTTGTGCTGGAAACCATATGGAGTTGTGAAATTTTCTTCAAATCATATGGATAAAATAGAAGCCATAATTGAGCAATTTATAATGAGCTATATTTCCATCTGAGCCTAAGAGTTTACGCTTTGATAAGATTCTTTAAAAATACATTTCCAGAGATACACTTTCATCACGAATAATTTATTATGCATATATGTAATTTCTGTGAAAGCTGAGCAGGGAAAAGCCAGCACAGTCTTTATCTCAGAAGCCCTTTCTCTTTTTACTGACAGATGTGTGTGGCCCCCTAAAAATCACTGCAAGTACCACAGCTGGAGACTCCTGTCCCTAGGTGTACATGTAATACGCACACTGTGATGCTCTTATTGCTTAAGAAGAGTATTTCCCAGTTGTGTTTTTCCACTAAAGAAAATGACTCCATTAGTATAAAGCTCTCTGCTATCAAACCCCTTGAGGATTCCGCGGCATATGGCACATCTTCGGTGGAGGGTGGAATGGTGGGTGTGGCCCTGTGGTTACTTCTACGGGGAGATGCTTCTTCACTTTCACTCCAGGAGTCACAGTAGAAAGTATAAATTTGCTTCATACAATAAGAACATAAATGCCTTTGCCAACTTTTGGCAATATCTTTTCCTCAAGCTGGCAAACAAAATTCAGCAGATGCTTCCCCAGATGACTCCACACTGATGAGCATTATATATGCAAGCTATCTCATAGATTGTACAACATAGATCATCATAAACATTGCATGTTTCACAGTCTGTCTGCCAATTGATCTATGATTTTTGAGGCTTCCTGGGCATGAAATCACTGTGCATATGATTGTCTGCCCACTAATCCAGGTGGGACAAATAAAATTTGTGACCACAGCCTTGGCTTCCCTGATTTATCAGTATAGGTGAAGGTGAAAGGGATGAGCAAGCTTTCTTACAGTGGATAGCACAGAAGCAGGAAAAGTCAAAATGCAAATAAAAACTCAGATATCTTGACCAGAAAAACTTTACAAGTTCAGGTGATAAAATCCTCCTTTGCTGTGTGACAAAGAAGAAAGTTCTGTGCATCCAATCCAGACGTACCTTGACCCATTGCTGGATTGGTACTCGTCTGTCCTCTACTCTGCTGTTCCCTCCAGTCTACCCACAGAAGAGTGTGTGGCACCATAAGAAAAAGAAAGTGTAACGTTGGATCTCAGGTGGCCTGGTTGCAAATTCCATATCTGCCACTTATTAGCTATGTGACTTTTGGTATATTAATCCACTTGAGATGTATAATAATATTAACTATCCTGTATGAGGTACCTTACTAGGCTTCGGTCTCTACAAAAAGGGCACTATGAAAACCCAAGAGTTATCACCTAATTTAAATTTCACCATAAAATGAGATATGGGCTAATATTATCCCCATTTTAAAATAAGGAAAATAAAGCTTAGTGCATTTAAATTATCTGACCAAGGTCATGCAATAGATAAGTCATGAATCCTTCCCAAACTTATGTTTTCTTGTATGTCCAGACTACCTCTGCCTAAGATCAGACCCCAAGATCTCTTGCCTAAATAACAGCAAAAGCCTCTTGGGGATAAAGAAAAGGGAACATTCATGAATGACTCCCAGGTTTCTCCATTGGGAAAGTAGATAAATGGTAGTGCTCTTAACCAAGATGGGCTGTAGAGAAAGAATGTATACACTGGTCGTTGTGGAGTGGAGGAAGATGATGAGTTCAGTTCAGGAAAGCTTTAATGTCCTGTAGAATACACAAGTCATTTACACGCACTGGACAGGCAGGTATATGTGGTCTCTGGCTTCTGGACAGAGCACGACACCATACCATAAAAGTACATTACATTTAAAAAAGAAGGAAAGATATGTACAAAGAATACAAACTAGAACAAAGTAAACCTGATGGAAAAGAGGGGAATTCCTCGTAATTCTTCCATGATATAAAAAAACTTAAGAAAACCATTAATTCAGTAAAATAGGAACTCCAGGATGGATAATAAAAGAATAAGATACAAAGAGGTGACTTAAGACCCAAAGAAAACAATTGAGACTAAAACCATATCTTAACTGACAAAAAAGTTAGGTTAGAACAAAGCAAGCGACACAATAGAGACTTTCAGAATTTGCAGAACTGAGATAGAGGAAATACTGTTATCACCAAACCAAAAGAAAATGAGTTTCAACAAATTAGAGAGAGGCAAACGATTAAAAGAAAAAACGGACAAAGATGTTCCCTTATAATGATAATTTCTGTTCCTGTAGTAAGGAATCCATTCATAAAATGAATAAATAAATAACAGACTTTATTCATTGATGTAGTTCAAGAAAATTTCCTTGGGAAAAAAAGAGGAAAGACTATAGATTAAAAGAACACAGAGGAAAATTCAACATAGGATGGCCTCACCATTCTGTGATTATACATATTATTGTATTGAGCAGTTGAATGTCAACAATTACAAAATAATAATCTTTTAGATTTCAAGATAGGCTTCTGGTTTCTGCTGGGAGGGGTAGGGAAGGATGATGCACAGTTGCAAAGAGACAGGAGCCTGCAGGAATAGACCACATGTGAGCATTTGCTTGTCTGAAGCAGGCATAGCCCCCAAACCAGTAAGACTTCAGGGAGAGTAGTTAACAACTTGGAGGAGAGAATGTGGGCTGCTGAGAGAATGTGAGAGCCCATCAGGCTGAAAGATACAAGGAGAGTTTGTATTCTCTTGCTGATTTTTGCTCTATGGGCCCCACTTGTTGAGAGTCCTGAGAAGATGTCCTTCGTAGTGTGTATGTGGGGGGGTATGGGGAGGACAGCAGCCACATTGCGGGGGACACAAATCTCTGCAGGGACTCTTTTACCATTACCTCTATGGAACAGGATTTAATTTGCAGGGGAAGAGCAACAAAATCCGTCCTTTTTAGTGCACTAGGTAAAAACCCACTGTTGCTAAGGGAACAAAAAGAGGGAAAATAATCTTTACCTCTGAGGGAGGAGCAGAAATGCATCCTATACTCAGAACTACAGCTGGAGTAGGGACATGGGCACTAAGAAGGTCATAGCCTGCTACCCAGGGACACAGTGCCTGCTGAAGATGGAGGCTTAATCAGAATAACAAAGAATGCAACTTTCCACAACCACCACCACCAGTCTAATAACAATGTAATCCTGCACCAGAACATGGAGATGACCCTCCCCGAGGTGCTTCGAAGAGGAACACCCTAAAGCTGAGGTAGAGCAAGCGCTGAGAGAAACCCTCTGACATATCGGCCCTCATCCTAACCACAGGGTTCCACTATGGGTATTGGATGTCTATGGTATACTGAGGATAACCAAGGCAACAACAAACCCCAATCCACTCAACCCCAGAGCAGAGTAAGTCAAACACCCACTCTAGCCTGCATAGGAAGAAAGGTGTATCCATTTCCAGGGATAGAAACTATTTAGCTCAATCTCCACTGTCCTACACAAGATGGCTGCTATCAACAAATGATTACTAAGCTTCTGAAAAAGCAAGACAAAACAACATCTCCCAAGAGCCAAAAGAATCAACACAACCAGATTCAGGTATGACACCAAGTTGTAATTATCAGGGAGTTTAAAATAAGTATGATTCATATGTTAAAGGCTCTAATTGACAAAAAATAGACAACATGCAAGATAAAGAATGCTTTTAAACACATATCAAGGCAGAAAAAAGAACATCACCTACAAAAGAAGAAAGAAATCAGGCTGGCCTCAAACTTCACATTGACATTTAAAGAAAGCAAAATGGACTGATGTCTGCGAAGTCCGGAGGGCAGAAACTGTGACCCGTTATACCCACACGAGATACCATTCAGTTATAAATGCCAAGAAGACATTATTAAACATGAAAAAAATTCCAGGAATACATTACCCATAGCCCTTACCAGGAAAAAAAATAACAAAATCCAGACAATTTAGATTTAAATAAATATACACACCCAAGAAATAGAGACACTATATTAAAAGACATAGAAATGAACACGGAATTCATTCTCTAAAAGTATAGCCATGTATTCGTTCAACTCAGTAAATACTGTTGAGATAAATGAAATTCAGTTGAATAAGTATTGAGCGCCTACTATGTTTCAGGTGCTACCCTAGGTGATGGAGATAGAGCAGCGAAAAAAATAAACAATACCAAGTCTTGGCAAAGTGAAATAAGTCAGAGGGAGAAGGCCAAATACCGTATGATTTCCTTCATTAAGTAGTAGATAATAACAACAATAAACAAACACATAGGGACAGAGATTGGATTGGTGGTTACCAGAGGGGAAGGGGGGAGGGTGGAAGGTGAAAGGGATAATTTGGTACATGTGTGTGGTGATGGGTTGTAATTAGTATTTTGGTGGTGAACATGATGTAGTCCATGCAGAAATAGAAGTACAATGATGTACACCTGAAATTTTTGCAATGTTATAAACCAATGTTACTGCAATAAAAAATAAATAAATAAATAAATAAAATAAAATAAAAAAATAAAAAAAAATAAAAATAAACAATACCTTTGTGTGCATGAAGCTGACCCATTTAGACATAAAATGACCAAACAACCAAGGGAAATATGGTTATGACACTAAACGTGAATTTTAAATTTCTAGAAAATTCCAAGTCAATTTCATAAGCAACAAGAACCAGGATATAAGCGTAGGAAAGCTGAGATGTGTTGAAAGTGCTAAATTCTTCACAGCAGGGCTTAAATTGTTTAAAATTGTAGACATTTTGTTTTAAAAAAACACGGTGACTCCAAAGTCTTAATTATTTTTATAATTTTTTTCTTAAAGAAATTTTTTAAGAAAATCTTTGGTTAAAGAGAAACTTATTTGAGGTTCAATAGTTCCCTTAATTTCATTTCAGTCTCTTTTTCTCCATTGATTTCAAGTAAAAGTAAAATTAATGTTCTTTTATTTTTGAAGACATCTATAGTACAATCCAATATTTGTAAAATTATTTTTCTGTTATTTATTTGGATAATGTCTGGAATAAGTGTTCCCTAGAGGAATGAAGATTATTCCTAAATAGTGGGGTTTGCTTTTTTTCTTAATGTTTTGTACTTTTCTGTAGTGCTTAAATTCTCTACAGTGAGCATAAATTATTTTTACAAAAAAACATAGCAATTTTTCTTTGAACATGCCAAGTTATTACTGGATGGTGGGAATATGAATGATAGTTATTTTCTTCTTTGTATTTTTCTGTATTTTTAATTTTCAAAAAATGATTAAAATAAAACAATTAGTGCAAAATTCCGAGTAATAATGTTAAATGTGACAATGATTAAAAAAAGTAACTGGCAGGCTGGTAGAGAAATAAGTCCCTGGGAGACAGTGGGATACCTACCTTGAGCATCCCATGAAGGGTCAGGTAAGGGCATTCTCTCCTTCCCTTTTCAACACTGAGTGAGGTTGTAGTCAGAGACCTTTAAGTGATACTCTTGCTCAGTTCACAGCGGTGATGGCCAGAAAATCTGCCCAGGGAACAGGGCTGCTGGCTCTATCTGTCTGGCCTGCTCCCAGAGGTCCATGTGCAGTGTTAGTGCCCGTCACACAAATGGCCTGTATTGTCTCCACTTTGGTAACAGGATCCAATATTCTGAACTGGTGAACCAGACTAATATTCAAGTTACTTTTTTTTTAAGTCCCTGTAAAGGCAAACAAATCACTCCCTTTGAAATATTATTATTTAATATATCTAAAATATACCGAGCAGGCACTTCTGTTCATATCGCTCTGAGATACGTTAATGGCTACGTGGTTCCCGTCCCAGCAAATGGTTAAAAGGAAACAGGGAATGAGTCCAGGCTCCCTTTCACTGTTTTTGTCAACTGATAGCACAAATCCTCTTGAAACCCGCAGCTCATCCTGCTCATTATCTGAAGTGGAACACGAACTGCCGTTAGTGTTGCAAAGCAGGGGCTGGGGGAGGGTGGAGAGAAGAGAAGCTTTATAATGTGCAACATTTAGTGCACACTGGAAAATGTCTGAAGTAAAGTTTTAGAAGAGAATCATAGTCAAAAGTAGACTGCATATTTTCATAACGTAAATTTTCCGGGCAAGATATAGATTTAAAAGAAAGAAATTCTTGTTACCTTCACGATGTGCCCGTGTTCCGAATAGATCCTCTGTCAGATTCTGTCTTTACATGAATAGCAGACCTTCAAATTCTCTGGCCATAAGAAGATTTCTTTTAAAACAATAGTGAAAGTCATCAATTAGCAAAGAAAAAAGAAATGAAAGCCATTCCTCCTCCAGCAGGAGGTGCCTTTTAATGCTTTCTTGTCAGACCCCTATGGCTCATGTGCTCTGTCGGCAACTTTAGGTCTCAGACATGGAATGTTTCTTTCAAAAGGTCATCCCTACGTGGCATTTTCCCCCGTTTATTTTTAGATGTTCTAACCCTAGTAAGTTTAACCACCAGCGGCCTGAGATCGACAACATATTTTAGTGCTGCTGAAACTGGGGCTGGATTAAGCACACACCTTCATGGGGATTTTCCACATGACATCTCTGCAGCTTCAATAACCATCTCAAAAATCCTCTGCTTCCTAGGGCAAGGAGGTTCATATGACATTTTGAAAATTAAAGAGTACCAGGTGATGTGATTTTTAAACTGATGGTCAAGGCATAAGCTCATACAAACATAATGCATTTCAACCAATAAGGAGTCAACAATAGCTCCCAAGGCGTGAGCACGTGTATGGCCCCAGAGCACTGCACAGTACAGTCTAGACAATTTGCCCACTTCAGAGTATTCACAGTCAGGGAGACACACACCTGCCAGAAAGTCACCTTTCAAATCATTGTTTGCCCTTCCCCTTATGGAGAAGGTGAAATATACTTCAAAACTTTAAATCCATTCTAAGGATTTGGGGACTTGTAACCACTCAGAGTCTATTTGAGGACATTGAGGGTTGGGAGACTTAAGCCTGTAAATTCACCCAGGATCTGAGATCACAGCAGAAACTTAAGAAATCTGCAGCCACTGGTGGCCCAATGCATAAGAGAGATGGCCAGCTTTCCTCTCTGTTAGAGCTTGAGGCAGTAAAAGGATTCCTCACCTATAGTGATTTCATCAAGTCTGCACAGAGCCTAACAGCACCATCATTAATATATCCCTTCAGCATCTCAGGGTGTGTGTGTGTGTGTGTGTGTGTTTGTGCATGTGTGTGGGGGGGTGTTTAGATTAAGAGGTAAAAGTTGAGAAGGAGCTGGAAATCAAGAACCACATGTAATTCAATTCAAGGGACATTTATATGGTAATATGTCCACATGTGCACCCCATGCAAGGTGCCATGTTTCATGCTGGAGGCAGTGAGGCATCGTGATGCTTATGATTGATTTTAAAGATCTTACAATTTAAAGAAATGCAAATTAATTGTGTTTTTCTTTTACTAAGAGGAATATAAAATAAGAACTTAAATTTGTATTCAATAAGCACAACTCCTTAGTTTATACCTTAGCTCTATTAGTATGTGAAAGAAAAAGTGAAGAAAAGGAAGGACAGAGACAGAAAGAATGAGAAAGGGAAGGAGAAAGAAAGAAAGTGGAGGAAAGATACACATGGAGAGAGATGAATGCAGAAGAGGGAAGAAAACATCAAAGAAGGGAGCGATGATACATGAGGAAGTTGGAGGGAGACAGGATGGAAATGGAAGACAAGAGAGACAGAAAAAGGAGGAGGAAACGTCAGATGACGGGAAAGGCAAAGAGGTAGACGAAAAGAGAGAATCCACAATAAAGAAAAAATGTTTACAAACCTTCAAAAAAACAGAAGACAAGAGAGATTGAAATATAGAGACTGACTTTCGGTAGAGGAATACCGAAAAGCACAGTGGATTCTAAAGTATTAGGGAGAGAGAGAGAGTTCCCGTCCTATCCTGCTGCTCTTTCGCAAGGTGGATTTAGAGTTACATTCCCTTTGAAGTCCTGACTGAGCACCACGCAGAGCCCAGAAGATCCCCTCTGAGTTTGTAGCCATACTAGCCCAGTAAAAAGAAGTTTTCTCTGAGTGAACAGAGGTGTGGCTGGTGAGACTGCAATTTAGAGAGTACCCGCCACTAAAAAAAAAGGTGGCACCTAAATTCGGCTGAGATTTCCTACCTCTAAAGATCTTCAGAAGATTCTTTGAATACGCTCCTCTAATTCAGGGTTTCTCAGCTGCAGCACTATTAACATTTCCAACAGGATACCGTTGTCCTTCTTTATCCACGGTTTCGCTTTTCACTGCTTCAGTTACCTGTGGCCAACTGCAGTCTAAAAATATTAAGTGGAAAATTCCAGAAATAAACAATTCATAAACTTTAAATTTCATGCCATTCTGAGTAGCATGATGAAATCTTGCGCCATCCCACTCCATCCCGCCTGGGACATGAATCACCCCTTTCTCCAGGGTACATACACTGGAGACACCACTCTCCTGTTAGTCACTTAGTAGCCATCTCGATGATCAGATCAACTGTCGTGGTATCGCAGTGCTTGTGTTCAAGTCATCCTTATTTTACTTAATAGTAGCCCCAAAGTGTAAGAGTAGTGATGGTGGCAATTCGGATATGCCAAAGAGAAGCCATAAAGTGCTTCCTTTAAGTGAAAAGGTGAAAGTTTTCAACTTTATAAGGAAAGAAAAAATATACTGCGGTTGCTAAGATCTCTGGTAACTTTTATTACAGTGTCTTGTTCTAATTGTTCTATATTATTATTAGTTATTCTTGTTAATCTCTCACTATGCCTAATTTATAAATTAAACTTTATCATAGGTCTGTATGTACAGGAAAAACGTAGTATATATAGGGTTGGGTACTATCCATGGTTTTAGGCATCCACTGGGGGTCTTGGCACGTTTCCCTGCTGATAAGGGGGGACTACTGTAATTCTTTATTGTGGTGAGGATCTCCGTGCATTGTAGGATTTTAGCAGAATCAGGGGCCTCTACCTACTGGACGCCAGCAGCACAGACCCCCTCCCCCCCGACCCCACCCTACCCCCAATGACTACAATCAAAACTCTCCAGACATAGCCAATCGTCCCAGGGGTAGGATTTGCAAAATTACCCCAGTGTAGCACCATCGCTATAATGCATTAATATTAGTGACGTTACAAGACAGCAAAGATTAGGAAATAGGTGTTTCCTGGGTGAGGTGTAACACTGCAGAGAAATTTGGTTCCAATTTTTCCTCATTCATATTCATAAAAGCACAATGTTTGCTTAGTTCTATGTTCCCCTTCTGGGATACCCTAGGACTTCTGATTTAGTCAGAGTTTAAGCAGAGTCGCCAGAGCACCCAAACTCAGCCAGGACAGTTGATTGGCTCAACTCCGGATTGAGGGTGTCGGCCACAGAATCAAATAGGCCAACACAAGTACTGAATGACAAACGCTTCAGAGTCAGATTAACTATGGGACAGCAGGGCACCAGGACTCTCTGGCACAGAATCCTCCATCAGAGTGCCATTTTCCTCTCTCACGTCTATTTGAAAACCCTCAGAGAACATAAAAAACCTTGTTTTAGCAGGCGCCTGGCTTTGCTCAACTGCAATTATGATGCACAATTTCTAAATTACCCCCCTGGATATCAGCCACAGGCTACTGAAACACAAGCCAGGCAGGATGCAGGCGAGGTTCTGAGGATTCAAGCTGACTCCAAAAAGGAACGTCAACTCCCAGTGCCCCCTGAACTTTACCATAACCAGCTTTTAGTTCTGTTCTTTTAATTAGACAGCACCATGATGAGGCCTATCCAGCAGGGAGCGGCTACATTACCTTTGCATATGTAACCGCCTTGCTGTGTCAGCTTTATGTCAGCCTTTATCCCATGATTTTTGTGTCTTTTTAGTACTACAACACTTTTACTATAGAGAATATAAATCTAACTACCCAGATAACCCTGATGATATTTATTGGAGGAAACAAATAAAAGGAATAACATGTATAAAGATTAGAAAGTTCAAACTGTATCCAAAGTTACAAAATGAAAAATGAAAATCTCTTTCTCCTCACACTCCCTCATCCTTGTCCTCAAGGGCAATTGTTCTTTACAGTTTCTAATGATTCTGGCCACGGAGAATCTACATCTAAATATATGTACATATTCAATTATAATTTTTTATATAAAGATTTTATATTAAGCATCTTCTCTACTTTTATTAAAATCTATTTTAGAGGTTATTTCATCCGTTTATATAGTGACCTAACTCATTCTTTTCCAGGACTGTTTTATATGAAATAGTGTAAATATATAACTTCTTCAATCTGTACCCTATTGGAAAAACTTTGTTCGTTTTTTATTACTGTTGTTGATTTTGATATTACACACAAAGCAACAATGACTATCCTTGGACATAAATCTCAGTGAACTTTTGCAAGTATATCCATAGTAAATTTATTTTCTAATGACTTCAGAAATATATCATCTCTAGACTCTCTCCTCGAATCATTCATTCTGAGAAAAGTTCCCAAAAGGTCTCTCATTTCCTAGTCAACAAATACCTATTGAATAGGATTATTTGCATCAATTTAGTCCAGCAAAGATTTATATTCTGGAAATTTCATATGATTATATTTGAATTTGTATATTTAAGTCCTTGCTATAATCTGAACATGTAGGGGAAAAGTTTTGTTTTCTAGTAGACTAATTGTAACAACTTTTCTAAGTTGTAATGCTTTCCTAGAAACTTAATATACTAACAATTGTAAGTATCATTTAGATCCAAAATCAAAATATGTTTATCATTTACATTGGTGGGTTCCCCTTAATTTTTTAACTGAATGTTTAAATATATTATTAAATATACTCAATTCCTCAGACATTGCTAGTGAGAATGTAAAATGTTGCAGCCACTTTGGAAAACAAATTGGCAGTTCTTCAAAAATTTAAACATAGAATTACTGTATAACCTAGCATTTCCACCCCTAGATATATACCCAAGAGAACTGAAAACATGTCCACATAAAAACACATACACAAATGTTCATTACAGCATTATTCATAATAGTCAAAAAGTGAAAACAATTCAAATATCCATCAACTGATGAACTGATAAACAAAACCAGTATATCCATACAATAGGATATTATTCAGCCACATAAAGGAATAAAATGCTGATACGTGCTAAACATGGAGGAATATTAAAAACATTATGCTAAGCGAAAAAAGTGAGACACTAAAGGGTACATATTGCATGTTTCTATATATATGAAATGCCCAGAATACGCATATCCTTAGAGATAGAAAGTAGATAGAGGTTTCCAGGGCCTAGATAGAAGTAAGAATGGAGAGTGACTGCAAGTGGCTATAGGGCTTCTTTTGGGGGGAGAAAAAATATTCTGGAATTAGATAGTGATGATTGCACTACTTCACAAATATACTAAAAACCACTTCATTGTAGACTGTAAAAGGATAAAATGTGTGGCATATGAAATATACTTCAATAAAGTTATTAAAAATATGTTTATACTTACATATAATTTCTACATGAATAAGCAAATATTTTTGTGTATAAATGTGAATAAGAACAAGCTTTGAAATCTCTGCCTGGTTGGGCCTAGACTGATCCAGAGAGAAAAGTGATACTGGCCTAGGTTATAGAAAAGATCAGCCTACATGCCAGGATCCCAGACCTTTCTTCAGCATTTGAAGGGCATCTCTAGCTCTGTGTGTATGGCAACCATATTTTCTGAACCAATACTCAGAGGCCTGATGCAACTGGTACATATTTGCCTATAATCAGACTTATAATCAAACAGAACGCTTGAGAGCAAGTCCGTTGTGAGAAGCTGAGAAGTGAAGTTTTGACACAGACATGGAGGTATTTCTGAAACCTAGTCTTATACTAGAAGTTAGTAATAAGAACACTTCAAATCCATACTAAATTACTTCTTATTAAATGTCTCTTTTGGAAATTCTAATGATGTCTTTCACTTAGAAGGGTCAACTGAGATATAAAAATGTTAAAACAAGTTGCCCAAGTAACAGTAGTCAGCCACAAAGAGGAGATTAAAATTCAGAGTTAAAGCATATATATCCCTAGTATGTTATTCTAGGAGGAAAATTAAAGAAGATTCTTTAACTTTTATCGTAAGAGTCTTTGTTTCACAATCATCTGATTTACATAAAATCAAATTTGGAAACTGAAAAGAAAGGGATAATTATATGCAATTACTTTGCCTTGGAATGTGGTTCCTATTACTAAATAGACTTACATTTCTTTTTTCTTCCCCAATTATCACCACCTGAAAAGAAAAAGAAAAGTCCCTCACATTAACATTCTTGTGTAACCACATTTATCATTTGGGGATAAAGGAAGGATCCTCTTTCATGATTCGCTCTCGCTAATGATGAGGCCTTGGTATGCTGCACGTTGACCGAAAATAAAAATCAACTTATGTACTATTCCAGGTATGTGTGCTGATTTGGATCAGGGTGTGTTCTTGTCAGTCCGAGTACTTAGTTCTAGAGGTTTTGCTCTTTCTGGTTACAGAATAGTATAAGCATCAATGGGTGCTTACTTTATACTCCAACAGTCTCGCATTTTTCCAGACCAGAAAAAATTCTCTGAATCGTAGAATCTGCCATATTCTTTATGGAAATTTGAAGAACAGAAGAAGAAAACAGTGACAACAGCCTGAAAAGGAAAGTTGCATGTTATTACAACTTTAAAAGGAAATTTAAAAATACATGGAAATGCAAGGCATTATGAACTAAACACTAATACATGTATATATATATGCATATATGCATACAAAATTTTAGAGTATTTTTTCTTTGCTCATTGAAAAAAGTTTAAAGGCCTTTCATTTATTTTATTTTAATTATATTAACTATAAACTATAACTATTACCCATTCTTTGGAATGCCAGATTTATAAGTAGGGTACATATATATACACATAATACATATATAGCTGTGAGTTGACTTTATTCACCAGGGGGGAAAAATGCAGAGCATGCCCAATATTCTAGATTATGTTATTAAAAGGTTATTTCACTACCTATAAACCAATATAACTCACATATCGTACCTTATAATTTATATGAAAATTTAAAATTATACCTTTCATTTACATTTCAATGGGATGAGTCAATAACCTATTTCTTATTTTTTAGAAAATGAAAAACTACTTACGTGAAGTTCGCTGAATTAAAAAATCTGCTATCACCTTTTAAGCTTTAATTCCTACAAAAATTGTAATGTTTGATATTTGAAGAGCGAACATGAAGTCCATAATAAAGCCAAGAGGGTAACATTTATTTAAAACACTTAATCTGCTCATAGAAAAATTCACTACTTATAATTAAGAGAATCAGATTGAACATAACAGCTTGAATTTCCCATTCCATGAGAAAGCAATGAAAAAGAATAGAAAGAGTAAATTGTGAAAAAGCAGTGTTAGACTCATGCTCTTTCTGATATGAAGGAAGACAAAAGAATGGTTTCCCTAACCCTGGACATTGTGCATTTATAAGGACGAAACAGTTCCCAAGAACAATCCTGGCTGTGGAGCCAGATCCAGAGAGAGAAGGAGGAGAGAGGAATTCTACGGGCTCTACTCTCCAGCCATCTTGACTAGGAGATGGACTTCCTCTTCCAAAAAAAAAGTCTGAAGGATTTCATCCCGCCAGCTGTCCCACCACTGAAGCAGGACTTCCAATCTGGCTGGATTACAGCCACTACCAAAACATCTATAAGAAACATTTTTTTCCCCGTTTGTACTAGGCTCAAATTTAGAAATATATAAATATTTATGTTACACACACATGTGCGTTTGTGCACGTGTGTATAAAATATGTCAAAGCAATTAGACTGAACAAACACATGCCAGGAAAATCAGAGGGCATCTTTCTGTTTGTTGTTATTATTACCAGTACAGAATTTTGTTGCTCAATTATTTTGCTCACCTGAAATCACAGTCAGAAGAAAGCAATATTGATGCTGACATATGAAGACGAAATAACATAGCCTTGAAAATTAGCACAAGCCTATGGTTGCGAGGACAGCACCCCTAGAAAACAAGTGAGAATGGAATTTTCGTAAACCGGAAAATGCACAAATACCGTGTCCTTTCCAGCTGCTTCACTAATACTGGTTTCACCATTGCTAAGATTCTGGGAAGTGTGGGAAACATCTGCTGAGAACAATTTGTAAATTTGTAAAATTTGTAAAGTGTGTCATTTTACAAAGGAACTCCATCATTTGTTCTTTCTTTTGATTTTCATACAGGGCAGGTTATGATCCCGAAATTGTGGACAAAGAAACGGTGAGGTGATGTGATTTACCTGAGGTCACACCACTACAATGATAGTTCCATTCATGTTCATGCTTTCAATCCAGGAATTGTCAATCCAAATGGCTTGTGGCTAAGAGCAGAGGGGAAAAATTACATTGTGTTTTAAACTTTAGTTTTTATCTTATACAGTTATACACATAGGACTACATTGATTATTTTATACAGTAGACACCACCGATTGGTTAAATATGGTCACTAAACAATTATTTGAACTGATTTAAATTCAGCCCAAAATTGAAAATTCCTTTATGTCTATGAATATAACCTGAATAACCACTCTTGAATTCCCGGTAAATGTAATAGAATCATCATCTCACAAACTTAGGCAAAAGAAGTTGGTTTTCCATTTTGTTGGTTGGGGAGCAGTTATTTTTCACTTTTTAATGAAGCTGAATTTCAGATGATCTTTAAAATGAGAGGATAATGTCTGCAAGAATAGAGAAGATAGAGAATTTGGAGTCATTCAAGATCTAAGGAGAAGACTACACTGTAATTCCAATTTGGCTATTGAGTTCATTTATTCTGAACCCTTGGTTTCATTTTTCTATGGGGCCATTTCCCCAAGGAGAAACCCAAGCATATCATACCCCTTAACAACTGGGAACATGATGAATAATAAATGGGAGCAGTGAACCACTTAACTGAGTGCTATGTAAGTAATGTTTTTTTAAGAGGAAGAAAATGTTCGTATGGGAATTGAATATGATTTCCCTTTAGCACCATGTGGTGATTCCCGTGTTAGTAAAAAGAATAACCTAATTTTTTTCTAAAAAATGAGATAAGATTTGGTTTAGTTCAAGATAGGATCACACCATAGTGAAAGCTCTAGAGTATCATAACACAGTCAAAAATAACTAAAAGTCATGAAATAATCTACATTCAAGTCTATGAGGTCAAAAATAAGATTATCAACAAAAATTGTTAATATGAGGATAGGAATGTGACAAGGTACTTCTCTAAGGTAATGAAATTCTTTTTTTAAGACACAAAAGAGAAACTGTGTCATTCACACAATATATACTGAGAAGTTCTTGGCTAGAAAGGAGGAAAATCATAGCTATTATTAATACATAAAGCATTAAACCAAAGAATGAGTTCAGTTCTTAGTGTGCTTAGTTCAAGGCACCTTCTAATTAAGCAATATACTGTGACTAATTCAAAGCATTAAGCTTTAGAAATAAAGACTTATTTTTAAGGAGCATCTAATCTTTTATGGGTCAAAGGCCCATTTAAGAATTGTGAATTGATTCTTAATATACATAATTAGCAAGCTTTGTGTATTATTTCGAGGGATTCATGGCACCTGGTGTAGTCTATTGGAGGACCCACTAGAAATCCAGATCTTTATTCTAGTGCTTGTGTTCTCTTCTCCAACTCTCCTCCTCCACATAATTAGCAAAGAATGGCTCAAAAAGGGCCTAGGGGCGGGGAGCAATGTCAGGGCAGGAATATTAATAAGGCATAAAGTATTACCAGTACACGCAGATTTGGAATATTAAATAATTAAATAGTAGTGTTCCAAGCCACCATTGCCTGGGCAATGCTTAATGGTGTTACACAGGAAGTGTCAAGGTGCTATGTGACTGGAGAAACTGCTTTCACCTCAGACTCATTGCTACCAAAGGGACTTTTAATCATCTCTCGTCACAGCACATACGCGTGAACACAAACAAGATGCTGGCAGAAACTTTTTGATCCTAGAAAAAGAATGAAGGCATCCCAAAGCACTTAGATACAGAGCACTCAGATTTGAGTGACAGAATTATAATGTCCCACAGCTATTGCTGAAGTTAACAATTAAAGACTAAAAAATATTGGTTTCAGTAATAAGGGTCCTAAAGGCGGAAGAAGACATGTCACCATAGATAAGACGTCATGAGAAAAGAACAGGCCTAAAGAGAATCTAGACAAGATCAACACGGTTAACTGTTCTACGAACCAAACGAGTAAAGAAATAATACTACTTCCTTTGAGGGAAAGAATTAGAGACTGATACCAGAATCCACCAGGTATTCTTAAAAATACATTGAATATTATATTTTATGCCATTTGTTATATGGTCACGTGCCACCTGACAACGTTTCGGTCAATGACAGACCTCATATATGACGGTTCATTATAAGATTATAGGGAAGCTGAAAAATTCCTATCCCCTAGTGACATTTTAGCCATTGTAATGTCATAGTACAATGCATTACTCATGTGTTTGTGATGATGCTAGTGTAAACAAACCTACTGCCAGTCGTATAAAAGTATAGCACATACAATTATTTACAGTACCTAATACTTGATAATGATAATAACCAACTATACTGGTGTATGTATTTACTATACTATGCTTTTTATTATTATTTTAAAGTGTACTCTTTCTACTTCTAAAAAAAGCTTACTGTAAAACAGTATGCCATTTATACTGGCAGCAGCCTCATACATCTCGTGTTTACCGTGTCTCTTGATTGCATCATTTTCTCTTGTGCTTGATTTAATCTTGTGTTGTTTTGTTCATTACGGCCCCTAAGTGTACAAAATCCCCTGCTAATGTTGCCAGTAAGAGGCCACATAGAGTGATTGACCTGGAAACAAAATTTAAAGTGATTAAGGTCTAAGAAGGTGGAAAATCAGTGATGGTTATTTCTCATCAGTCAGGCATCCCACCATAGCTACAATCTTGAAGAACAAGAACAAAGTGATGGAAGCTGTTAAATGATCTGCTTTATTGAAGGCAATGAGAATAACAAAAATTCAAGAAGGGCCTATATCAGAAATGGAGAAAGTTCTAATGACCTGGACAGAAGCATATCCCTCTCAACACCATGATGATCACAGCCAAAGCAAGAAGTTTGTGATGTTGAAAGAAAAGGCTGGACTCAACTGTGGTTGAATTTACTGCAAGCTCGGGATGGTTTAAACAGTTCAAGAATCATTACTCATTACATAATGTGAAAGTGAGTGGTGAGTCTGCAAGTGCTGATGTAAAGGCAGTTGAAGAATTCTTGGAAACGCTAAATAAGCTGATTGTGGAGGACAATTATTTGAAACGGCAAATATTCCATATAGATGAAACCTCCCTATTCTGGAAACAGGTGACTAAAAGGACTTTCATCCATAAGGAGGCCAAGTTGTAAGGCTTTTAATGACAAGATAACAGTCTTGCTTGGGGGCAATGTTGCAGGCTACAAATTGAAACCTTTGTGATCTGGCACAGTGAGAACCCCAGGGCCTGCAAGCATTTCAATAAGCACACACTGCCAGTGTACTACAGGAGCAGTAAGAAGTCATGGATGACCCAGCTCCTCTTCTAAGATGCCCCTGAAATGGAGAAGTACTGTTGGAGAATAACATACCTTTCAAGATTTTGCTTATTGTTGACAATGCTCTTGAACAACCTGCTTTTATTGGTGATCCTCATCCCAATATCAAAATAGTGTTTTTCCCTCCAAACACCACCTCTTTGATCCAACCAATGGATAAAGGGGTTATAGCAGCTTTTAAGGATCACCTTTGCCCAGGCTATTGCTGCAACTGAGGAAGACACTGAGAAGACACTGATGTAATTCTGGAAGTATTACAACATCTATGACTGCATCAAGAACCTTGCTTGGGCTTGGGGTGATGTCACCAAGGAATGTGTGAATGGCATCTAGAAGAAGACACTCAAGAGGTTCCTCTGCAACTTCAAAGGATTTGCCAAGGGTGAGGATGTTACAAAAATCAACAAGGCTGTGGTTGACACGGCACAAAACTTTAACCTTAGTGTGGATGAGGATGACATTGCTTCTAGAGGTGGTTCCTGAGAAGTTAACTATTGAGGAGTTGTTGGATCTGGAACAGGAACACATGGATGAAGAAGAGACAAAAAAAAGGAAACTGCAGCAGAAGAAAAAGAAGAACCCCCAAGAAAATTCACAGCGAAGAGTTTATCAGAAGCTTTTGCAGACCTCAACAAGCTCCTTAAAAAGTTTGAAAACATTCACTCCAAAAACAAAAGGTTTTTCTTGAGAGGAATTTTCAGGGTACATTATCTGCATACAAGCAAATCTATGACGAGAAAAGGAAACAAATCAAGCAAACCACCATGGACATATTTCTGAAAAGAGTGACACCTCCTCAAGAAGAGCCTCAGGCAGTCCTTCAGGAGGTATTCCAGAAGAAGGCATTGTTAATATAGGAGATGACAGCTCCTTGTGTGTTTTTGCCCCTGAAGACCTTCCAGTAGGACAAGATATGGAGGTGGAAGATGGTGATATTGATGATCCTGACCCTGCATAGGCCTAGGCTAACCTGTGTGTTTGGGTTTTAGTTTTTAACAAAAAAGTTTAAAAAGTAAAAAAATAAAAAATTTTAAAAATAGAAAAAATTTCATAGAATAAGGATATAAAGAAAATATTTTTGTACAACTGCACAATATGTTGTGTTTTAAGCTGAGTGTTATTACAAAAAAAGCCAAAAAGTTAAAAAAAATGAAAAAGTTTATAAAGTAGTTATAGTAAGCTAAGGTTAATTTATTATTGAAGAAAGAAAAACATTTTTTTATCAGTTGAGTATAGCCCAAGTGTGCAGTGTTTATAAAGTCCACAGTAGTGCACAGTAATGTCCTAGGCCTTCACATTCACTCACCACTCACTCACTGACTGACCCAGAGCAACTTGCAGTCCTGCAAACTCCATTGTGTGGTAAGTGCCCTATACAGGTGTACCATTTTTTATCCTTTACACTATATTTTTACTGTATCTTTTCTATGTTTAGATACACGAATACCCTTGGGTTACAATCGCCTACAGTATTCAGTACAGTAATATGCTGTACAGGTTTGTAGCCTAGGAGCAACAGGCTATCCCATAGAGCCTAGGTGTGCAGTAGGCTATACCATCTAGGTTTGTGTAAGTACACTTTATAATGTTCACACAATGACAGAATCACCTAACGATGTATTTCTCAGAACATATCCCCATTGTTAAGTGATGCATGACTGTTAGGCATAGTAGGTTTGTACAGTTTTCACTAAAGAGTAGGTTCCACAATTTTCAGAAAATTCTTCTGTCATCATATAAGTCCAGATTTAGAGAGTCCTTCAGAGAATTACTATGGTTAGCTGTGTTTCTGTAAGTGATCCATCCAGCTTATATTTCCTCCATTTTCCTAAATTCTTTCTTCATCAAAGTAAATTTATTTAGATCATTCTTTACGTGCACCCTTTACTATTAAATCTTTTAAAACGTAAGCCCAAGTCAAAAGTTCATAGCACTAACAGAAAAGCTTGCAATAATTAACTAGAAAAATCAGAGGCAACCTAAAAGAATAATTTACAACCTACATATTATTGACCTCTACTTTTAAAAGCCTAGTTTGCATTCCCTACTGAATGATTCTTTCCAAATGTAATAGCACAAAGAACACTGTTAGGGAAAAAAAAAGGAGTGAGAAATAATGAGAATACTAGATAAATTGAGGGTTATATAGAAAAGAAGAATAGAATAAAACATCATTATCTATAATGCTTTTGCTTTACATTTTATCAAATATTCTTATCTTTTGTTGTCTATCCATGAATTTTTATAAAAGTAGTATCATTATTTGCATCTGGTCTACTTGAAATATCAAGTCTATGCACATATTCTTTAGAATTATTGAATTCTCTCTATAATCTTCTTCTATAAGTAGAATAAGACATTAGCAATGTCTTTTTTTTTTTTTCTTTTTTCTTTGTGGCTGAGGAAGATTAGCTCTGAGCTAATATCCACTGCCAATCTTCCTCTACCTTTTTGTGTGTGTGTGTGTGTGTGTGAGCTGCCACCACAGCATGGCCATGGACAGACGAGTGGTATAGGTCCACACCTGGGAACTGAACCTGGGCCACCGAAGCAGAACATGCTGAACTTAACCACTAGGCCACCAGGGCTGGCCCAAGACATTAGTGATTTCTAACAATCTATAATAGGTCTTAGGATAAAAGTTAAATGGTAAGTTTAATTCATAAAGTTAGTATTTTAGTGTTAGAAGCATCATTGTTTCTTTTTATTATTGTACAGCTCTGTTATGGTGGAGAGTGGTTGTTTTCTTCCTGTCTAACCTCATTTTTTCCCATTTCAGTAGAGGGATGTCTCTCAGATTCTATCCTAGAGAAATCCATTTAACATACTTTGAAAAAAAAGTTGATCTTCATCCACCTACCCACCCCTAAAATATGGTAGACTTGTAAGCATATCTTGCCAATAGGAATGTTCCATCTTCCTTGTTAAATTAGTTCAGGGTTTGGTGTGTGATCTCAGCCAGAGTCTCCTCAGGAGACTGTTCTGAAGTCAACAAATTAATACGGGTAATAACATGAACTATACATTGGCTTGGATTTCAAACCAAAATTCAGCCCATTCTTTATTGACAGATTCAAAAGCATTTTTCATTTTTTATTTTGGAAGGAGCAGTCAAATGCAGTCAAATCGGGCAAGCGAATAGATGAGCTTCCTCAGGAAGAAATTATGGAGAGCTGTCACATTCTCAGAATTGATGCTTCAGAAATCAGTGAGCATAAGTCAATTTGATTAAGAAATTCTATCCGATCATAAGATCTTCCTCTGTGACTCAATGGTGTTTTCAATCACACAGCAGACATTTTCAGAGTAAAAAGAGAAAACACATTGTTTCAATTTCTAGAACATTTTAACCAAACAAGATAAATGGTTAATTGACAAAGATAAGGGTAATATTATCAAAACCAAAAAAGCTTTTGAATGTGTATAAGCATATAACCTTCAAAAAGTTTAGTAAGCTTAATATTTATGATTTCATTCAGTCTAATATTCTTGTAAGAAAGCTTCAATACAAGTAAGAACACCATTTTACTCAAATGGAAAACAAGTCTCACCCAGTGCTTTTTGCATTTAACCCTTTCAGGAAATAACAAATTACTCTGATGCTCTGACCAGGGTAAAGACAGGATAAAATGAGTGTATGTAACTAAAAGTACCAATATCCCCTGCTCAGAATTCAGTGTACGTGCAACAACAGCTTCACCTGACAACATGCTTTAAGAAGTGTTACCCAGGAAAGTGTGGCTTCTAAAACAGAATAAAAGAATTTATATAAAGAAAGATAAATGAAGCAGATACTTATGAGTCTTTTCCATTATTAAATATTCAAAAAGTCTCATTAATTTTGCATATCCCAAAGGCCTACACCAGTTGCTCTCAATCCCAGCTGCCTATTAGAATCGTCTAGAGAACTTCATAAGATTATAGATTCCCAAGATTTACCACCACCTCCATCCTGAGATTCTGCTAGACTAGATGTGGTGTGGAACCCAGGCGTTTGTATTTTTTTTTAAAGGTGCCCAGGTAAATTTAATGTGTAGCCAGGATTAAGAAACACTGGTCTAGATAGAAACATATTAAGTAGGTACTCATAATTTTTATTGAGTGAATGAACAAATGAACGAATCAATAAAAGTAGAGCAATATTGTGTCTTTACTTAGAACTAGTGTCTTTCTAGCTCCTTTGCTACTAACCATGTTATTTCACACAGCTCCATGTAGATTTGACTGACTCTCTCGTTCCCTAGCAGTCCACAATTATGCAGAATCATTTAACATGATAAGGCAGTAATATCTTTAAGCAGTTCTTCTGCCGACTTGATTGGACCCAAATGTCTGCCAATGTTATACTCCTAAAATGATAACACCATGGATACAATCTCTACTTCACAACAGACATAGAGGAAGTATGGAAACTACTGTCCTCTAAATGCTTGAGAAAATAATTGTCTCTCTATAAACAGACTAGGATTTGGTAACTTCAGTTTAAGAAATTAAGGAAAACATAATTTTGAGGGGAAGAAGTATTTTAGAAGAAAGACAAATATCTTCCCTTTTCAATTATGAAATTCTTGAATACAACAACCATAGTTTAGTTGCACATAGTAGACATTTAATAAATATTTGCAAAAGTTAGGAAATAAAGCAACCAAGTCTTTCAAAAGGAAAATCAGCATGTTGAATCTAAATTGGAAAAAAAATATGTAGGGAAATTAAAATATGCAAAATTTTTATTCCCATTTTAAAAATATGCTATGTATATACAGGTATATACTAGTTTATATAAAATTCTTATTTAATATTTTAGAAGAGAACCATGACCAGCAGGAAATTTCATCATTAAGCCACAACATTCCTTTGGTACCTTTTTCTCTCTCTTAGATGGATGACAAGACATTTCACTTCATTTTTTGGTCACAAATATGATCTCATAGTTTATATTGTCTTGTACATTGTGAGTCACCAAAATATGCCCTGATCAGCTACCTCCATCCATCTTACCTTTCCTCTGGAAACTTGGGATAATTTTTTGTCTTTCCTGTCAACTGAATGCACAGAAGCTGCCCAATATTATAAAACATGTTCACTCCCCCAGAACTGCAGCCACTTTGAAAATATTAAAAGATCACACACTATATACAGCTGCCGATCCATGCCAGGCTAACATGTTTCTATAGTTACTAAATCCCCATATAGAAATACACGTATGTGCATAAACAATTTATGTATGTATATATTTGTCTGTGTATAGAATACATATCATTTTTGTTTTGGAACTTTGAGAATCAGTTAAAAAAATTATTTACAATGTTATAAACCAATGTTACTGCAATAAACAAAAAATTTTAAAAAAAATTATACAAACTAGAACAATGGTTCCTAGTGATGAAATAAAATACATGGAATTCTAGATGCAACTAGATGATGGATTTGTTAACTCTCTACATTTCCCTTATCAAGGAAGTCTTGCAGATATAACTACAGGGAAACAGGTAAGATTTCAATTCCAAAAATAAAACTTCAAATCTTCCTACGATTCTCTGTGAATATGAAACTACCTCCAATGGTACCTTGATATGCAAATCCCTGGCGTACATCTCTTTCGTATGAAAATTATGCCAGCTATATTAAACAAACAAACAAACCTTTCACATAACACATGAAAGCAGACTTTCTCCTATTTATATTTGTTTGAAGATAGATGTGTGTGTCTGTGTGTGTATGTAGTCAAAACTTTTATCATCCTAGTCCAGGGAAATGTAAACAGGACTCATTCAAATCAAATATATGGAATCTTTGAAGTTTATCTTTCTATTTACTTCAATTTGCCCTCAGTATGAAAACTCCTTTATAAGATAAAGCTCCCTGTGCCATGACGTTCCACCATCTTTCCTTTATTACAGTAGTAAAAGATCCAGCTCCGGACATTACCTCTGGCTATTTAAAAAAAAAAAAAAGTTTTTAATTTTTAAAGGATAAGCTGGGGGAAAACTTTGTTGGAGAACAAGGGAAGCCTGGAGTACTACAGAGTCAACATTCCTGAGTGTGAAAAGAAGCCTGATGGATGTGTTTTATGGGCAAGAGTTCTAATCTGTGGTCCATGGACCACCAAACTCAACAAAAATCAAGCTTAGGACATCAGGGAACCTCCCAAAGTTAGAACTTCCCGTGTGTTTGTGGAGCCGTATGTCCTAAAATGTCTAACAGGATACAGTCAGGGGAAAGGATCATAGTTTTCAAGATATTCTCAAAAGGAGTTTTGATCTTCAAAATTAAATTGCTGCTACTTTTTTTCCTACAGGCACATACACAATCTGTGTCAAAGTTTGTTTATAACTTAATCATAGGTGAGGTTCTTTTAAAACTATTTTTGTTTTAATTTCCTAATTTACAGACAGCAAAATTCACTTTTTTTGGTGTACACTTTAGTGACTTTTTAAAAATACATCAAGTTTTGTGGCAACAATCACGATACAAAACAGTTCCCTCACTCCCAAAAGTGCACTCATGATGTTCCTTTCTTCCCTGCCTAATCCTTGGCAAAAACTGATCTATTCTCTTTTCCTATAGTATGGTCTTTTCCAGAATATCATAAAAATGCAATAATATAGTATGTAACCTTGGTGTCTGGTTTATTTCACTTATCATAATGTATTTGAGATTCAATAGTTTGTGCCTTTTTAATTGGTGTGTAGTATTCCATTGTATGGAGGTACCAAAATTTGTTTATTCATTGACCCATTGAAGACTATTTCAATTGTTCCCAGACTCTGTAAATTGTGGATATTGATGCTATAAACATTCATGCACTGGTTTTTATATGTATATATGTCTTCATTTCTCCAGTATATACCCAGGAGTGAGATTGCTATGTCATATGGTAAGTGTAGGTTTAACTTTTCAAGAAAAGCCAATCTGTTTCCAAAGTGTCCTTACAATTTTTCATTCACACCAGCAATGTAAGAGAGTCCGAGTTTCACCACATCTTCTTCAACACTTGATAGTCTCAGGTTTTATATTTTAGCCATTATGATAGCTGTGTAGCAGTATCTCTCTGTGGTCTTAATTTGCCTTTCCCTAATGACTAATGTTCTTAAGTATCTTTCATGAGCTCATTTATCTTTTCTTTGGTGAAGTATCTCTTCAGATCTTTCACCCATTTTTAGTGAGTTTGTTTTCTTGTTGAGTTTTAAATGCTCTTTACATATTCTAGGTACAAGTTCTTTATTGGCTATATGATTTGCAAATATATTCTCCAGTCTTCTCAATTTCTTAACAATGTCTTTTGCAGAGCAAAAGTTTTAAATTTTGATAAAGACCAGTTTACCATTTTTTTTTCTTGGATGTATTTTGCCTTTGGGATATCCAAAGACACTTTGCCTAATCTAAAATCCCCCAAATTTTCTACTTTTTTCCTAAAAGTTTTATACATTTAGGTATACAATTCATTTTAAGTACATTTTTTGTATAAGGCATGAGATGTATGTTGAGATTCATTTTTTTGTATATGGATTTCCAATTGCACTGGCACCGTTTCTTGAAAACCCAATGCTTTCTTTTTTTGATCTGCTTTTGCATCTTGGTCAAAAGGTCAGTGGACTGTATTTGTATGGGTCTATGTTTGGACTCTATTATGTCCCATTGGTCCCCGTGGCTATGCTTTTGCCGATACCACACTGAGTCTTGTCATGTTCGGGTAAGTCCTAAAATCAGATAATATAAATCCCCAAACTTTGCTATTTTTCAAAATTATTTTGGCACTTCTAGTTCCTTTGTTTGTCCAAATAAATGTCAATCAGCTTTTCAATATCTATAAAACATCCTGCCGGTCAATTTGTAAAAAATTATGTCCAAACAATATTGAGTTTTTCAATCCATAAACGTTGTCTATCTCTCTATTTGATTTTGATTTTTTGTGTGTGTGTGTGAGGAAGGTCAGCCCTGAGCTAACATCCGTGCTAATCCTCCTCTTTTTGCTGAGGAAGACCGGCTCTGAGCTAACATCTATTGCCAATCCTCCTCCTTTTTTTCCCCCCAAAGCCCCAGTAGATAGTTGTATGTCATAGCTGCACATCCTTCTAGTTGCTGTATGTGGGACGCGGCCTCAGCATGGCCGGAGAAGCGGTGCGTCGGTGCGCGCCCGGGATCCGAACCCAGGCCGCCGGTACTGAAGGGAGCGCACTTAACCGCTAAGCCATGGGGCCGGCCCTGATTTTGATTTTTTTAACCAGTTTTTTATAGTTTTCAGCATACAGATGTTGCACATATTTTTGCTAGACTTATACTCGTGTATAATGGAGCTAATGTAAATGAAACTGGTTTTTAAATTTTATTTTGCAATTATTCTTTGCTGGTATGTAGAAATATAAATGATTTTTAAAATCATAACCTAATATACTGCAACACTGATAAACTTACTAATTATATCTAGTAAATTTTTTGGCTGATTCCTTGGGATTTTCTATGCAGACAATCATGTCATTTGTGAATAGATACTGTTTTATGTGTTCATTTACTATCCGTAAGCCCTTTCCTTCTTATTCTTTCTTTATTGCACAACCCAGGACTTCTGGTAGGACATTGAGGAACAGTGATGAGAGCAGTCATCCTTGGTTTTTTTTTTGAACATAGGAGGAAGTCATTCAGTCTTTCACTGTTCAGTAGAATGGTAAATATAAGTTTTGTATAGATGCCTTTTATCACGTTAAAGAAGTTTCCTTCTATTCCTGATTTGCTGAGTATGGATGTTGAATATTTTCAAATGCATTTTTTAATCTATTGATATGATAATGAAAATTTCCTTTTTTTCTGTTAATATGATACATTACATTGATTGATTTAATCACATTTTACCATCCTTGCATTGTTGGGATAAACCCCATTTGGTTGTCAAACATTCTAATTTTTTATATTACTGGATTTGATTCTAATACTTTCTTGAGTTGTGTAAATGTCCATGGAAGATGTTGGGCTGTAGTTTTCTTTTTTTCTGCTGTTATTTTTATTGGTCTTGGCATTAGGGTAATTCCGGCCTTATAAAATGATTTGGGAATTGTTTCCTCTTCTATTTTCTGAAAGCAATTGTGTAGAATTGGTGTCATCCCTTCCTTAAATATTGACATAATTTGCCAGTGAACTCAATATTGGGGGGGTAGGGAGAGGAAAGCTTTTAACTGTGAAATCGACTTCCTTAGTAGATACGGGACTATTCTGGTTATCTCTTTCTTCCTAAGTGAGTTTTGGTAATTTATGTCTTTCAAGAAATGAGCCCAATATGTCTAAGTTATAGAATTTGTTATTACAGGGCTGTTCATAGTGCTGCTCTATTATCTTTTTAAAGTCTGTGAGTCTGTAGTGATAGTCCCTGTTTCTTCTTGATGTTTGTAATTTGTCACCTTCTTTTTTTTCTTGGTCAGTCTTGATAGAGATTTACCAATTTTATTGTTCTCTTCAAAAAACCAGCTTTGGGTTCATTAATTTTTCTCTATGGTTTTTCTGTTTTTTTGTTCTTGTCTTTATTATTTTCTTTCTTCTACTTGTTTTGAGTTTAGTTTGTTTACCTTTTTCTAGTTTCTCAGGGTCAAACGTTATATTATTGATCTGAATACTTTCTTCTTTTCTAATATAAGCCTATAATGCTATAAACTTCCCTCTAAAGTCTTCCTTAGCTGCATCTCCCAAATTTTTATATGTTCTAGTTTTATTTTAATTTAGTTCCAAATATTCCCTAACTTTCCTTGGTACTTCTTCTGTGACCTATGGATTATTTTAAATTCTTTTAAATTTGTTAAAACATTTTTGTAACCCAGAAATTGTCTATCTTGGGGAATGTTTCAAATGCACTTGAGAAGTATGTGTATTGCTGTTATTGTTGTGGGATGGGGTGTTCCATAAATATCAATTAGATCACATTAGTTGATAGCATTGTTCAGGTCTTCCATATCATTTCTGATTTATTATCAACTTGTTCTAGTCATTAGAGAGGAATGTTGAATTTTCCAAATATATTTGTGGATTTTTGTCTTTTTCTCCTTCAATTCTATCAGATTGTGCTTCACGTATTTTGAAGCTCTGTTGTTAAGCGAATACACATTTGGGATTATTATATCTCCTTGGTGTACCGACCAGTTTTTAGTTATGCAATGTTCTTCTTTATCCCTGGTAATTCCTTGTTCTAAAGTCTACTTTGTCTAACATCCCTATAACCAATCCAGTTCTCTTTTGGTTAGTGTTTATATGCTATATATTTTTCAATCCTTTTACATTTATCCTATCCATATCATTGTTTATCAACTTGGTTTCCTGTAGACAGCATAAAACAAGTTGAGGGCTATCTTTTTGTTTGTTTGTTGTTTTGATTTTTATCCAATATGGCAATCTAGGTCTTTGAGTTGATGTGTTCAGAACAATTTATTTAATGTAATTATTGATATGATTGGATTTATTTCTCTCATTTTATTATTTATTTTTTGTTTATTCTCTTGCTCTTAAGCTCTCTGTTTCACTTCTCCTGCCTTCTTTGGTATTATTTGAAAAGGCTTGATGTTCAGTGCTGGGCAACTCCTTACTTGGCTCCCAGTGCTCACTGACTCCTGGTATTGATTCCTAATTGGCCCACAAGATTCCATACTCTAATACCCAGAACCTGTGAATATGATGAGATATTGCTTTCATAATTATGTTATGATATATGGCACAGTTGCTCTTAAAATAGGGAAATTATCTGGTTGCACTTAATCTAATCACATGTGCCCCTTTAAAAGCAGAATTTTCTCCAGCTGGTAGCAGAAGAGGAAATCAGAGATTTGAAACACAAGGGAGATATTATGGCCTGACAACCAGCAAGGAAATGGAAACCTCAGAACAATAATCGCAAGGAAGTAAATTTGATCAACAACCTGAATGAGCTTGAACGTGGATTCTCTCACACAGCCTACAGATAAGAGCCTAATCCAGACTACACCTTGATTTAGGCCTTCTGAGACCCTCAGCACAGAACACAATGCCAGAATTCTGACCTAAAAACCTGTGAGATAATAAATTCAGATTTCTTTAAGCCACTACATTTTTTGTTATTTGCTAAACTGCAAGAGAATATAAAATGCCTTTGTGCACACCTCTCTTCTTGAATACGAGTTAGACCTAATGACTTGCTTCTAATGAATAAAATATAGCAAAATTGATAGGATATCAATTCATGATTATGTTTTAAAAGACTCTGACTTCCACCTTGCTGGCATTATCTCACTATTGCCTGCTTGGCTTGCCTGTATTGATGAGGCAAGCTGCCATGGTATGGAGGTCCATGTGACAAGGAACTGAGGGCAGCCTCTGGTTAACAGTCAGCGAGTAACTGAGACCCTCAGACTAACAGCCCATGAGCAACTGAATGCTGCCAGCAACTGTATGAACTAAGAATCAGATTCTTCCCCAGGTGAGCCCTCACAAGAGAATCCAGCCTCAGTGGACACCGTTTGTGCAGCCTTGTGAGAGACACAGCCATGCCTATGGTATGCCCCAAGGAAACTACAAGATAATAAACGTGTGTTGTCTTCAGTCACTAAGTTTTGGGGTAATTTGTTATGAAGCAATAAATATCTGATACATATTCCATTTTAATTTTTCTATCAGCTTTTTTACTGTATTTCATATATATACATATTTGTATTTTAGTGATTGCTCTAGAAATTACAATATACATACATAACTTATTACAGTCTAGTGAGAATTAATATTTTACCATTTCAAGTAAAAGGTAAAAACCTTATGACCATACAGTTCCCTTTAATCTTCCTCCCCTTTGTTGTAGTTTCATATGCTGTGGTAGGCAGAATAATGCCCCCACCCCCACCCGAGATATCCATGCCCTAATTCCTGGAATTAATTACTGTAAATATGTTACCTTACATGGCAAAAGGGACTTTATAGATGTGATTAAGGGTAAGGACCTTAACCTTATTCTGGATTGTCTGGAGGGGCTCAGTCTAATCACATGAATCCTTAAAAGTGGAGAATCTATCCTGGCTGTAGAGATAGATCAGAGAGATGTGATAGAAGAAGAAAGAGGGGAGATTCAAAGTGTGAGAGGGACATGAATCACTGTTGCCGGCTTTGAAGATGGAGGAAAGAGGCCATGATCCAAGGAATGTAGGCATCCTCTAGAAGCTAGGAACAGCCCTAAGATGATAGCAAGAGAGGAAATAGGTATTTAGCCTCACAATTGCAAGAAAATGAATTCTGACAATACCCTTAGTGAGCAAGGAATGGATTCTCCTCTACAGCTTCCAGAAAAGAACACAGCAAACACTATGGTTTTAGCCCAGTGAGACTCATGTCAGACTTCTGATATACTGATATGTGAGATAAATTTGTATTGTTTAAGCTGCTAAACTTGTAATTTTTTTATGGCAGCAATAGAAAACTAATACATACGAATCAGATCTATATGCATTTTAAACTCCACCTTACAATATTATATTTTTGCTTTCAGGAATCATATATAGTTTAAGAAAATTAAGAGGATAGAAGTAGCCCATATATTTATTTTCCTATATATTTATTATTTCTATTGTTCCTCCTTCACTCTTAAAGTTCCATGATTTCCTCTATTATCATTTTTTTATTAGCCAAAGGCTATTCTTTAACATTTCTTTTAGAACAGGTCTACTGGCAATGAATTCCCTTAGTTTCCCTTCATCTGAGAATGTGTCTATTTCACCTTCACGCTTGAAGGATGTTTTTGCTGATGTTCTTCATGATATTGTTTTCATTCATCACATTAAAAAATATTGTTCCACTCTCTTCTGGCATCCATAGCTTCTAATATTTTTCATTATCATTGGCTTTCATCAGTTTGATTATGATGTATATAGGTGATGTTTTCTATGAGTTTATCTGTTTGAGTTTCAATGAGCTTTTTGACTCTGTAAATTCAGATCCTTCACTAAATTTGGGATGTTTTAAACCAGTATTTCTTCAAAAAAGTTTTTTCCATCAGTCTCTTTCCCCTCTCCTCAATCTCTAATGATGTGAATGTTAAACCTTTTGGTATTGTCCCACAAGTTTCCAATGCTCACTTCATTTGTATATTTTTCCCTCTGTTGTACAATTTGAATAATTTGTACTAATCTATACTAAAATTTGCAATTCTTCTCTCATCTACACTGAGCACATCCAGTGAACTTTTTTTCTGTTATGGCAATTTTTTTCATTCTAAAATTTTCGTATTATTATTTTATTTGTAGCTTCTATCTCTTTTCGTTCATTTCAAGAGTGTTTGCCCTTACTTCATGGAGTAAAGTTATGGTAGCTGCTTTATAATATTGTCTAATTCCAACACTGGGGTCATCTCAGGGTTGATATTTGTTGATTGTCTTTTCCTTTGAGCAAATTAAGATTTTCTTGTTTCTTTGTATGTCAAGTAATTTTGGAATGTATCCTGGACATTTTAAATATTATGAGACTGTGAGTGCTATTAAAAACTTCCAGAGAATATTGATTTTTTTTTTTTTGCTTGTTTGTTTCAGCAGGCAATCAACCCACTTAGGTTCAGACCATGTGTTCCAAATTGTCTTCTGTCAACTGTGGTTCCAATATCAGTTTAGTTTTCAAAGCCTTTGTGAGTTACTTTGGTGCATTTTGTATATGTGTACTACCCAAGGACAAGTCTGGGACCTGGACAGTGGTCTACATCATAGCTGAGTTCTTTTTTTTTTTTTTTTTGGTGAAGAAGACTGGCCCTGAGCTAACATCCATTGCCAATCCTCCTCTTTTTGCTGAGGAAGATTGGCCCTGGGCTAACATCTGTGCCCATCTTTTTCTACTTTATATGGGATGCCGCCACAGCATGGCTTGATAAGCGGTGTTTCAGTCCACGCCCAGGATCCAAACCCACAAACCCCGGGTCGCCAAAGTGGAGTGCACGAACTTAACTACTACGCCACCAGGCTGGCCCCCATAGCTGAGTTCTCAAATCTTTCCTATTGTGCTTTGTTTCAGTTCCATAGTGCAGCTCAGGGACTAGCCTAGGACTTTATAGGCAGATTTAACGTACACAATTCCCTCTTCTCCATAGTTTTCCTCACACTTTCTGGTTTCCAAGGGCTCTTTTCCTTGTGTCCTAGCTAGATAGCCAGGGTTTTAGCCTCCTGATGTTGTCCACACTTCCCACAGCCAGATCTTCCTTTGGACAAGGTAGCAAGTGAAAAGAGAGTGAAAATAATTGTGATCCCCTCCACATACTTCAGATCACATGCTTCTCTTTTCCAAGTGTTTCTGGTTAGAGAGGAGGATTCTCTCGCACTGTTTTAGGTACCTATGCAGCTGCTGCTCCCACTAGTACTGCCAACACAGGAGTGCAGCTTCACGAACAGGGCTTGTCTCAGGTCAGGGTCAGGGGAGTAAAGAGAGAAAGAAAAAATACGGGGATTTGTGCACGTGCCCACACTTCCTAGTTTTCTAGCCTGAAAAACAAGTTTTTCCTGGAGCTTTTTCTGTCCATGCACACTGCGAAATTCCATGATTTAGACTGCCTAGATCTAAGCCAGGAGATCAGGGAAAGAAAAAAAGTAGAACAGGAAACTTACTGCCACATTGGTCATTTTGGGGTTTTGATTTCTCTCCTGAATCTGCCTGCTATTATTCACTTTTCAGAGTCATGAGATAGTTGCCTTATAATTTCTGTCCAGGGATTTTAATTGTTATCAGCGGTAGAAATAGGGTGGAAAGGGTTTACTCCTTCTTGGCTGAAACTAGAAATTGCCACTTTAAGATAACATCAGCAGGTTTACATTGTTCTCCTCTTTCACTACTTCGAAGCTTCAAATGACTAAATTCTTGCTTCGTGGCTCGTTTTGTTAGTAATAAACCATATTTCATCATTTGACTCCCTAGTACACATCACACTGTTCTTTCCATTTTTAATGATGAATATCTCTTAAAAATGAGTGATCCATCTTTGTTTTCCAAACCTGTTTGGGAAAAGCTGGGTTAGCAAAATGAAACAATCCCTTTACTAGAGAAATTTTAGGTCCTTTAATGTATTGATCTGCATTCTGAATTTCCAAAAAAACAAGATAATCCATTGCATTTTCTAAACATATTTAACTTCTGAAATCTTTTTTTTCCCCCACAACACTGACATTCTTCAGAACAGAAATGGGGAAATATTCTAACCACTAACACTAACTTTTTATATCTTACATTACTCATGTTATGCACTCCAACTTCTCTTCCTTCTGTACTTAGTAAATGCTATTCTAGGATCTCTGTGGGGTGTACCTTTTGTAGATTTAAAACACTATTCTAGTGCTTTGCAAAAATAACTCTGCTTTTAACAACATTAAACATATGCTGTCACCTAACATTGCCAAGTTTTCTGAAGAAAATTTCAAGAAAGAATGCATAGAATGGCTTAATTTTAAACATAGCCTGTGAATGCTGTAGCTAACTCGGATAGAGATAGGCACATTTACTAAGCTTTATAGAAATAGCCTTGAAATTAAAGAGGAAAAGATTGGCGCATAATGGCATTGTTTGTATCTTCTTGAATGAGATAGTAATGAAAAGATTAGGTGACTGATGAATACCAAGGTAATACATGAGAAAATATTTGACCGTAAGGATAAACTAAGTAATAATCATAACTGTCACGTATAAAGAACTCCACATATCAAATTATGCCATATATTTATAGTAGAAATCTGTGGTTGAGTCCAGAGTATCTATTCTCCTTTTCCTGAGAAACTCTGATATAGGTTTGAGAATTTCTGTGACTCTAAGAGTGAGAAAAATATACCACGATAAGCCAATGCTTACATTCAATATGCCTAGACCCCAGATTATTTTAGAAGTGACCATGTGACTTAAGATAGCTCAATCATGTTGAATTTCAGGATTCCTTCTGGGAATGCTTGAACAAAAGTGATCTCTTTGCTCTGGACCATATATTATACAGATGTGAGGCAGTGCAACAAACGTAGGTATTTTTCTTCCATAATGGATAAAACCAACACACAAAGGAAACTAGTACTTAGAAAAAAAAGAAAACACAGAGAATTATAACCAATCCATGAAAAAAATCATATCTAAAACTTATACCACCATTAGATTTCTTTTTTCAATAAAGCAAGTTGTATTCATTGTGTATTTCTGCATGAAAAATTACCCTAAAATTTATTCGCTTAAAATGACAATAAATATTTATTATTTCTTATGTTTCTATAGGTCAGGAATTCAGACAGGACACTGTGGGATGGCTTACCTCTTCTGCATAACCAACTGAAATAGTTGGAGGCCTGAAGGCTATGGGCTGGAGTCATTTGAAGCTCATTCACTCACACATTTGGAAACTGATGCTGGCTGTCAGTTGGGGAACTAGCTGGGGCTCAAACATCTGCACATGGCTTCCCTTGTGGAATGGGCTTCCTCTCACCATAGTAGCTAGGTTCCAAAGGAAAGGAAAGCATGTAGAGGAGAGAGAGAGACAGAGACAGACACACACACAGAAACAGAGAGGGAGAAGCTGTGTTGCCTTTTACGATCTAACTTCAAAATTCAGGCAGGATTGCCTCTGCTTCATTCTATTGACTGGGTCTCTTATAGATGGTACCCTCTTTCAGGGAGAGGCAACATAAACTGCATCTTTCTGTGGAAGTGTGTCAACATCACATTATGAAAAGAGCATTTGATGTAGAGCGTATATCAATGCGGCCAACTCTGGAAAAAATAACCTACCTCACAGCCATGAATTTACATTTATTGCGTAAGCCAATTTGAGTTAAATTACTTGTTTCTTGCAAGTAAAGCACCCAACTCGCATCACACTTACATAAGTTATTTCATTTAATCTGAATACCATCTACAGAAAGGAAGTACTTTTAGCACCTGTATCAGTCAGGGTTCTCCAGAGAAACAGAACAAATAAGATAATAAGGCAGATGATAGATAGATAGATAGATAGATAGATAGATAGATAGATAGATAGATAGATTTATTTTAAGAAATTGGCTTGTGTGATTGTGGGGATTGGCAAATCCAAAATTGGTAGAATAGGGTGACAGGCTAGAAATTCAGGCAAGAGTGGTGTTGTAGTCTTTAGTTTGAATCTATAGCACATGCCAGCAGACTGGAGACTCAGGCAAGATTTTGATGTTACAGTCTTAAGGCAGAATTCCTTCTTTTCTGGGAAACTTTGGTTTTTGTCCAAGGCCTTTAACTGATTAGACGAGGCCCACTCACATTATCAAGGGAATCTGCTTTCCTTAAAGTCAACTGATTATACAAAATATCTTAACAACATCTAGACTAGTGCTTGACCAAATAGCTGGGTACCATAGCCTAGCCAAGTTGACAGTAAAATTTAACCATTACAGTCACCCTTTGTCAACTTGGCACCCAATCTCCTTAAACCATACTTAATCTCCAAACAAAGAAAATAGCAAAGTCATACTTCCTCTTCACATGATACAACTATCTTGTGTATAACTGAGAAAGCACTACCCCTTTCCTCAAAGGGGATGCAAAGCCCTTGGGTGATATTCACTCTTCTCCTTGACATCCTATTACTTAAATACTATGATGTAAAATTAACAATACTTAAATACGATAAAGTTAATACATTTTATGTTATGTAAGAGGATAACAGAGGGGGAAAAAACAAATATATTTGCTTAATAACCCACACACAAATATATTCATAACAAAATAAGGAAGAAATATTCGTAACAATTACAGTCCTCATTTCTACAACTGGCCATGTGGTCATAAGTGTTATTTATAACTACTTTCTTCCACCACCTATTTCATAGTCTCTTTGCCCTTAGCAAGCACCTCAGCTGGCTGTGTTTCTTTACCTGGTGGGGTAGCCAAAACCTTCATTTCTGAAGGGTCTGGGCCATTAGTAGACTTGCCTGAATTGGGTTGCTATAATTTTCCAATAACTTTAATCATAAGGCATTGTAATACTAAGAAAAGTTTTCAGGGAGCTCCTGTATTCCAGACATACTCGTCCTTCCTTACATGGAGTAGCAGTGCAATTTGCCTTTGGTAATCAGGGTCAACTGTCCCAGCCAGCAAATCCTTGCTTTGTCTATTGATTCAGAGGCATAAGGAGCACGAAGTGACAAGGTGGCAGTCTCAACCTCCAGTTCAATGGGCTCATTGCTGTGTTTCCCGGTAGAAGCACACCTCTCTTTGGCACTAACACCTCTAGGCCAGCAGAGCATAGGGTCATGGGGACAGGAGGCAAAAATTTTGATGATGGATCACTAGGAATAAGTGGCACCTCTCCCATTTCCACTCTGATTCCTGGACCTGTGAATCCTGGCTATGGCTGTAACAATGCTGATTTAGAGCATGTTCAGCACCCATTTTGAAAATACCTTAAGATTGGGAATCAGGTTTCTTAAGAACTTGTCCAGGATTACTCAACCAACAAATAAGAGAGAAAGGATTTGAAGTCAAGCTTTGACATCAAGATATATTTCATAATAATTCAATGTGGTTTATTGAGTTTGAGAGTCTTTAAAAGTCTTTCAGCATTGTGGCTATACCCAGATTTGACTCTGCTTACTCAATGGACTGCTTGACAGTTTGGGAAGTTCTCCATTTACCTCTTTAGATCCAATCTCCACCCTTCTCTACCCAACTCCATACGCTGTACTCTGGACACTGACTTTATGGACTGCATCAAATAGGTTTGCTCTCTGGGTTCTGGTTGTATATGGTCAGAAGAAGATGTAAAGGTGGGAAAAAAGATAACCAAGGTATTTATTCTTCAGCTCTTTCACTGATGCTCTGCAATATGTGAGTGGCTATTTTTCTTTGACATTTCCTGGGCTATTCTTCTCCTATGCTAGAGCTCTCATTAAGTCCTGGGAACTCTTTCTTTCCTTTTCCCTTTACCACAACTGCCGAAGCTAACTCTGAACCCCTAATACGGTACCATTCACTGGGGGACCAACCAGAAACATTGATTATTGATAGAATAATAATTTCTGTTATTGTCAGAACAATTATTTTTCATCAGAGGAATAGATACATTAGAGATATGCTTTCACTGCCTTCAATGATTTTGTCATCTCCACCATCTGTGGACCTATACAATGCCTTCTCCTTTACCATGGCATCCCACACAACATCACCTCTGGCAAAGCAACTTATTTTATGTGGAAAAAAATGTAAAAATGGGCTCATACCCATATTACAATGTGCCTTATCACTAAGAAACAACTAGCTTGAAAAAAATAGTGAAATGGCCATCTGAAAGGTCATTTGATATACATTTGAGATACCATCCCATGAAGTTTCTGAGATTTATACTCCTTTAGGATGCAGTATAAGTGTTTAACCAATAGCCAGTATAGTGTGCTGCCATAACCATAGTCAAAATTAATATGACCTATAACTAAAAGATGGAGATGGGGTGACTCCTTCTTATCATTAGATCAAATAACTCACTTAAGAAATTTATGCTTCTGGTACCTGAAACATGGGGCTTGTTAGTTTCCCTTAGTCCTATCCACGAGTGTAAATGGTGCCTTCATTAAACTCTCTTCAATCACCCTTTTAAGGATGACATCAGTTTCTGACGAGAACGTCATTCCAGGAAGTGACCTGCTTTATTCTAAGTAGGCTTATCTTCATATTTAAACCATCAATCTATTATCCCCTATACCCACGTCTAAAGTTGCTGTACTTATGTGAACATGGTTAGATGGTTCCTACCCCAATATTCCAGAGTCTGACTAGCTCTGCAAAAGATGAAAATTGGATAGAGGTAGTGTTGTCACTACTTCAGGGCTTAAAGAGTTCTTTATCCCTCTCAAATTAGCCATGATTTCAAAGACCAACAAGCAAAGTCAAAAGAACTGCAATGGAGTTCAATTGAAAGAGGACCTTAGGTCATCGTGCTTATAAAGTAGAAGGATGAGAAGTTTGAATTTGTAATTCAGAAACAGCCACATACTCAAAATTTGCAAATTTTAATCTAAAATAAAACAACAAATTTCTAAAATAAGTAGAACCTTAATCGATAACATGTGACTAGAGGAAGTTGAAAAATTGCTAATACTTTAAAGCTAATTAAAAAAAAAAACTTTCAGAGAAAAAGAATTCCAGGACTGTAGCTTAATGTTCTAAGAAAACTCCCGTGTGGAACATACATGCTGTGATGTGCTGTACCATGTCGGACCTCCCATGTCCCCGCCTACTCTGCAACTGCTAACGCAGTGCTATCAGCACAGAGGACACAGAGGAAACTAAATAAAAGGGTCTCTCTGACAATATGCTCCATGTTTTAAAGAATACATCTTCTTTCTGAACACACCTTGATCTTAGTGAGTGCCCAGCTTTGCCCTACCTCCACCCAGAGCTAAAATAGTAGGAAAAATCTGATGATTCTCACTAACTGCATCAAATCATAGGTTTCTGTGCATCCAATTCTGGAGAAAACATGAATTGAGCACTGATGCCGTGTTGAAGCATTTCTGAGACAAGTTAAGGAATGAACGTGTAGGATAAACATTCTTCTTCCTGACAAATGAATGGAAACCAGAATTTATATTTTAGTGTTTTTTAAAAAATCAAACATTGTCTAGCAGAAGCTGAACCTTATTGACAGCTTATATCTATTAAGATATTGTGAAGTGGGAATCCCACTATATGAGTTCTTTAGAAAAGAATCAAGAGAAGACCATGCATGGAACCAGGTATATTCACATGATGGAATAAATTTGAATTTCCTCAAGTTTATGCCATGTTGAACTCTTAAGCATCCTAAGAAATAGGTTGCCAATATGAAGGCGTAATGATTTACACCTGCTAATTTGCTTGCTTGCTTTTTTTTTAATTATTGCAGTAACATTGGTTTATAACATTGTATAAATTTCAGGTGTACATCATTATGCTTCTATTTCTGCATAGATTACATCATGTTCACCATCCAAAAACTAATTACAATCTAAGGATAAGGGAAAACCTCGTGAGATGCTTAAGAGAATTTTGTGAAATATGTTCCCACTAGTGACAGAAAAAAAAAGATTCCAACTTCTGGCACAGATCTGTTTTGTGGAAATAGTTTCTAGGATTAAGATGCCCTAGACAATTCATTTTGGTAATTTTTATGGAATGGAATCTTTTCTTTACTATTTTTGAAGATATTTTCTTATATTCAGCCATGTACTAATGTGAAAATTTGTAGAATTTTTCTGTTTGTAGAGACTGGAAATTAACGTAATAGAAGTCACTAAGATTAGAGACATTCTAGAGGAAGTGGATGATATATATTGCTTATGGGGAGGAAATTTATTAGTGTTTCTTCTTAACTCTTTCCAAAGAACCCATAAAAAATTTACAAGAAACAAATAAAAAGAGCTGTAAAATGATGAAACTATTTTAGAAATAAGTTAACTTGTTAAATACATTAATAAGATATCATGAATTCATAGCGTACTTTATTTAGTCCCTCAGCCATTTCAAAATGGAATCCAAAAAGCATCCAGTAGAGTTGAGACTGAATGACAATGATATGATTGTGAATCAGTATCAACACTGGCAGAGCACTTCCAAAAACCATTGTTAATGACATTATACACACTTAGCCTTTCAGTTTCCAAGAATATGATAGAAATTGGAAAGTAATTGAGGAAATGTCTACACAATGCAAAATATAATAACTAGAAAATTAATCCCTGGATACTTTGAAATAACCAAATAGTAGCCAGCATAGAGATAGAGACAAAATTCTGCATGCTTGACTTCCTAAACTTTCATCAAATTACAAAATTTGGGGAAAAAAACACCTTGTTCATTTATTTTTATTGGAAATGACCTTATATTTACACAAAACTTCTACATTTAAAGATGAAGAAAGTAAGAGTTAGAGATGTTAGGTTTGTAACACATCTAGCTTTTATATATCTGTCTACCTAGCCAGCTCCCCAAATCAGTTACAGTACTCATCAAGGCCATGGGATCAAAACAAACCAATTACTTAGAAGAAGGACAATTATTTTTTGGTATTTGGACTAGTCAGGAATATCTCCTAGGGATCTTCATCAAGTAAGAGGCAATACCAAGAAGCTTAGGGCGGGAAAGTGATTTGCCTAAGGTCACACAGCCAGTAAAAATGCTACGCCCAGTGTTCTTCATTGTTGATATAAGTATGGGTAGACCCTTCAATAGTTTAAAAAAAAAGATCAGAATATCAAATCTTTGACTGTGTCAATGAGTAGGATGAAAACAACATGAGATGAATCAAAGACTATTCTTTTTGTGAACTCTGAAGATAATTACAGATAAGTACAAATAGAGCCTGTATATTTGATGTGGCCCAGTGGCTTAAAACACACACACACACCTTTTAAATAGTTTGAAGCCAAGTCTTGTCTTAATCAGCTAAAATAGTGTCTATGGGCAAATATCAAAGTATAAGAAAAAATCTGAGAATTGAAACGTTTCTTTATTTTTTCCCATGGGGCTTCATACCTGCACCACAAAGGGATAACTTTGTTTCAACTAAGTATTCAAACTCTTCAACAAATAATTTGCCTTTTGGATTAAATTTCAATTGTATATATCATAGAATTGTATAAATTCTGTGTAATTCCTCAAGTCTACTATGAATACCTTCTGTGTACCAAGCATTGCACTAAGGACTGGCATATTGGAAAAAAATTTAAGCTATGATAGTACTGCTGTATATTTACCTGCTCTGGACCATTTTGAATGAATTTATCAGAATTCTGTGGCAAGAAAATGAAAAGAACAAATCATAGCTGACAGTAGTAAAACATGCCTGAACTTTGATTGATTAGACTCACAGTCCTACACGAGACAGGCTTTCCTTCAGTGTTTACTACGAGAACATTAATAAAAACATAACACAGGAATGGTCAGCTCTAGACTGCTGCCAAAATATAAAGAAAACATGGGTAATTCTTCTACAGGTATTGCCAACCACAATCACTCATCTTTTTTTTTCCAGGGAAAGCATTACATTTACATCCACCTCTTGGTGTTTGGCAATATTCTTTGCAGTTTATATGTGTTCTTCAAAAGGCCTGGCTTCATGTTTGGTGGAACAAATCTTGCATGTACTATATAAGTCCAGTGATGTAAATTTCTTATGATTCTCTTCCTCCTTGGCTGCACTCCTTCATTTCCTACCCAGTACCTTCTAGAGCAGTGCTATCAAACTTGAGTGTACCTCAGAATCCCCAGGAAAGCTTGTCAAAACACTGACGTCAGGGCCTTCCCCAGAAATTATGATTCGTTAGGTCTGGGGTGGGTCAAGAATTTGCATTTCCTACAATTAACACTAATGCTGCCAGGACATCAACCATATGTTGAGTGGCACTGCTCTGGTGGCTTACTGCTGCAAGTGTGCTCTGCGGACCAACAGCATCACTATCTGCTTGAAGGTTGTTAGAAATACGGAACAACAATAAACAAACACATAGGGACAGAGATTGGATTGGTGGTTACCAGAGGGGAAGGGGGGAGGGTGGAGGGTGAAAGGGATAATTCGGTACATGTGTGTGGTGATGGGTTGTAATTAGTATTTTGGTGGTGAACATGATGTAGTCCATGCAGAAATAGAAGTACAATGATGTACACCTGAAAGTTTTGCAATGTTATAAACCAATGTTACTGCAATAAAAAAAAAAAAAAAAATACGGAATCTTGGGGCCCACTACAGATCTGCAGAATGCTTTCCTCAAACAGTACCATGAGGTGAAATTACACACCTAGGGAGTGAAATCTGTCATTACTAGAGAATACACAGCAAAGACCCTTTAAGTATCTAGGACCTGTGCTCAATTTCCTTGCCTCTAGGTTAGTCCTCTGTTGTCAAATGCAGTTCTTGGATGCTTGTGCCAGTTTTCAAAACTAGCCATAATACTTGTAGCTCCTCGCATCAAGAGGTGGAGTCCATTTCCTCACTTCTTTAATCAGGGCTGGCCATGTGATTGGCTTGGATCAATAGAATATGCTGGAAGTGGCACTGTGACAGTTACGAACCAAGACCTCAAGAAGCCTTGCAGTTTCTTCTCTTGCAGTTCTAGGGACTTCTGCCACTGGCACCATGGAAAGAAGCCCAGGCTAACGTCTGCAGGATGTTATGGAACATGTGGCCCACTGCTGCCTCAGCCATCAACCAGCCAACCTGCGGAAGGAGAGCTAGTTGACTGGCAGCTGACTTCAGGTACATGAGCGAATCCAACTGAGATCGACAGAAGAACCACCTAGCTAAATGCAGCCAGTATAGCTAAGCCAGAAAATTACGAGCTAAACAAATGGTTGTTGATTTTTCCCATGAAGATGTGAGGTGGTACAAGAAAAGGTACTGTTACATGCTTCTTCTTAGTATTTCCCTTTGAGACCTGTAAGGACTAATTAAAAGAGAATTATGATAGAGTAAGCTCTGAGATTTCTCCTATTTCTAACTGCTTGGCTATATTTTTCTTCACTAGGCCAGAAATAATCACTGACAATAGATCAGGGACCAAATTGTAATTCTTCAGGCAAAAAAAAAAAAAACAACTTAAAAACACACCCTTACTTTTACACATCACATAGACAAAAAATATTGATCCTTGAATATGTTCCTGAAGAATATAGAAGAATTAGTTTGGGTCTCACAGGAAACCAAAGTCAGTGACCCAGACAGAGCCTCGAGGGTGGCTGACAGACAGGCGCCCACAGCCGCATTTCCTTGGGTCTCCTCAGTACTAAGGGCTTGTAGCTCTCACTCATATATTCAGATTGGTTTGGGAAAGTTTAGCTTCAGAGCTAGACATGTTTCTCCTATAAGATAGTACTAAGTATAAAGAGATAACCAATTTTTCTCAAATTCCTTGTATTAGCAAAATTACTACCAACATTCTAATGAATTTTTTTCAGTTAGAAAGCTAATATTTGAGCTCATTTTGGTATTATAAACAGGAAGAAATAACTAAGAAAAAAATGTTTAACAATAGTAACAGTGGAAAATTAACCTGAGAAAATTTTACAAATAATTTGAAACCACTAAAATTAAATCAATATAAAAGTTGCACAAGAATAGACAGATTGTTTAAAAAATGAGACCTGAAAATAGGTTCTAGTCTGTATGAGAACTGAACATATGAAAAAGGATACATCATAAATCAGTAAATTCTATAAAATGTTAAAAATATTATGAAGCTATACTTGTATAATAGTGTAGTATTGATGCTTGACTAGACAGAACAATGGAAAAGAATATAATTCAGAACAAGACTCAATTTAGTATATGTTAAATAAAGCTGGCATTTTACATAAGTGGACAATAGAGGACTTTGTCATTAAGCAATATTTGAACAACTGGGTAGACATCTGAAAAACTTATTTTCTATCATGTCTTACACATAAAATATACTCAGATGATCAAAGTTTAAACCTTAAAAGAAAAAAGTTAAATATATAAGGAAAATTGGGAGAATTGTTTTTTATTATTCACTTCCAAAAGACGTAAGGTATGAGAATAAAATCAGAAGCCATTCATGAAAAAAATGACACAATAAACTACACAAATAAACAAAACATCTGCTTGCCAAAACATGGCATACAAAAAATCAAAGAGAGAAAGAATGAACTATTGAAATATATAAAAAAGAAATTTTCTCACAGAAAAAGAAATGAAATGGATCTTAAATATATAAAAAGATTTTAAAATCTCATTCATAGTATAATAAATGAAAAGTAAAACAAAATATTCATCTTGTTTTGTCAGATAAGCAAAGATCAAAAAGTTGTATTACTCAGTAGATATCGGGAACTGTGGAAAAGTTAGCTGGTATAACCTCACAGACAGCAATCTGAAAATATCTATAAAAATTACAATCCATATCCCCTCTTACTCAGAGTTTCAATTTGTGTCCAGATATTTTTCCCCCTCAGGACACAAACTTATTAATAGAAAATTAATACGAAGGGGCAATTCATTTAAAAAAGAAATCCAATGAGTAATATGTGAAAAAATTCACCCAAATTTATAATAAAAAAATTAAATTAAGGCAGTAATATAACATTTTCTCCTATCAATTTAGCAAAGATTTTGAAAATGTGAATAATCAATGTCGGTGGGTTTCAAATCAAATTAACCCTAAAACACCATTGTTACATATATTTTTAAAGAAAATGATCAGGCAATGTATAACTTTTGACAGAAATTTCCCTTCTCTGAATCTCTGCTCGTGAAATAAACTAATAGTTTAAAAAGGATTTGTACACATAGATATTCACAGTAACTTTATTTATATTATCAAACAAGTGGAAACAACCAAATAACTGTTAAATAAATTACATGTCTTTTCAGGTAATTAGAGAGTGGGGATTTGAGGTTGCTTAGGAAAGAATTAACTAAACCATTACCCACCAAATTACTTTATTGCCAAAAGCAGAGGATACAGAAATCAGAAACAAAAAACCACTGGCATGTGACCTTGGATCAGAGAAACAGTGAGACTGAGGTAGCCCAACCTTGCCTACAGCAGTTGAAGATTTTGAACAAACCCAGGAACATTTTATACAAGTTTTGCAGGGTTAACACATAAAAGTCCTGATTCGTAAAAGCTCTCACTTAGAGACTCCCAATTTTTCCCCAAACTCTCATATTCTGATTTTATTATCTCAATATTTAAACAACTTCTAATTTTTCCACAGAGTTTTTACTGATAATGACGGTTTATCACCTTTTGATCTGGCCAAGAGTTGCTTAAGAAATTAGGAGTCAACTCTCTCAATTACGAAACGTATATAGAATGGAATATTGTAAAGACGTTAAGCGTTATGTTTGCAAGCAGTTTTCAATAATATGGAAAAATGTGCCATCAATAAAAGCAACTTATAAAGAAAGAAAAGCACCCAAAAGAGTTAGCAGTGGCTACCTGAGGATGGCAAGGATTATAATTTATTGTATAGACAACTTTTATATGTTTTATTTTCAAGGTTTACTGTGAGATTTTTGAGTTACAACAAAGGATTGGCCAATTAAGAAAACTTCAGTAAAACTGTGAAAGAAGTAGTGAAAGATGTTGACAATGGTCCTGCCTTATAACCCTAGCCCCTCCTCCTGACTTTCCACCATGCTCCCAGTCCTTTACTCCTTCCTCCTTGCCTTACACATCTCTCCCTCCACAACCCTCTGCCATTTCCAATTATTTTCCATTGTCGTTAGGTTAATTCTGCGGTTTTGGTTTTCATTCCTTTTTCCAAGTCATAACGAGCTTTCAGAGTTTCCTGATTCTAATGTCAGAGTCAATCTTGCATTCATTTCTCATTTTTCTAGAACATATTCTCAATAAATATTTTCATGAATAGTAAATTTTATGAGGAAAGGGAAATATTCTATTTATAAAAATTATATCCTCCCCTACATTGTCATTGTTCCTTGATTCTGGAATTCTTTTTTTTTTTTTTTTTTAAAGATTTTATTTTTTCCCCCCAAAGCCCCAGTGGATAGTTGTATGTCGTAGCTGCACATCCTTCTAGTTGCTGTATGCGGGACTCGGCCTCAGGATGAACGGAGAAGTGGTGCCTCGATGCGCACCCGGGATCCGAACCCGGGCCACCAGCATCGCAGCGCGCGCACTTAACCACCAAGCCACAGGGCCGGCCCTGATTCTGGAATTCTAATGAGGAGAAAATTGGCCCTAGAAGGTCATCTTCAGTAGCACTTGACTTTTCTCTCATATTTTCCATCTCTTTGACATTTTCACTATGGTATGGGAGATTTCCTTGATTTCAACTTCCATGTCACCAGTTTGATCATTAGCCCTAATCAGTCTATTATTCTATCTGTTCATTAATTTTATTTTTAGTTTTGGTAATCAGATTAATTTAAAAGATCTTTTTGTTATTTCCTGTTCCTTTTTCATAGCAGTCTTTTCTAGTTTTACTAGTGAAACGTGTTCCCAAATCTCTCATAACGCGTTCTCTCCCACCTTGCACAGGAATAGCTGTTTATCTTGAACATTCTCGTTCACGCTGTGACTATTTCTTAAGCATTTGTTCACATTGCTGCATTAAGGACTATTAACTAACGTAGGTGGGTGGCACGGGTTTAATTTACAGTTGTGCAAGTCTGTTTCCCCAACAGGACTCCCCATACGTGGTCAAGCTGAAAGCAGTAGATTTTCCTCTTGAGCAACCTTGCAAACGACTGTTCATACTTCTGACGCTTTAGATCATTATGTTTCCTCAATTGTTTTCCCTATCGGGTCTGTTTTCTGTCTTCCAAGATTTCTGCTCTCCTCTTGCTTTCTTCTTGTTTTTCAACAGCTCGGGTTTTATTCTTTTTCTTAGTTTATATATTTTCTCCCATTTCAACCTAATATCTTTATAATTCTATGTACCTTTCTCAAGTGACATATCATAGCCTGTTTTGTGTTATATTTATGTATGTGTGTGTGATTTCACATATCATAAGTTCCCTGACCCATCTGACTCATTATACATTAAACACAACACCCAAAAAAATACTGATACAGTTTCTACTAAACAAATGCTAATTGCCACATCCTCCAAATTCTCTCTCTAAAATATTTTTATAGTTGATTATTTCATTTCATCCTCCTTACAATCTTCAAACTTTGATCACCTCTTTCTTGAGACATTTAAACAGCTTCCGACTGGTCCCATCACTTCCAATCTCTCCTCTCTACTGTCCTTCTTATATACTGCTGCCAAGGTTAATCATCCTGAAACTCAGACCTGATTATTTTAGTTCTTTGCTCCAAAGTCTCCATGGCCTATTATATTAATTCCAAAAATTTAGCCTAATATTCAAAGTTTTCCAACTTGAGTTCTTAAGATTGCCCTATAGCTTGCCTTGCTAACAAAGCACTTTCTTCTTAAACATCTCCCTCCCCATCCTGCCTTGCCCATTTTCACATGTCCAAATCCTGCCCAGCCTTCAAATGGAGTTCAAATGTTACCACCTCCACAAAACTTTCTCCCATCTCTCCAGCAATCTTTCCTTTCTCTGAACCTATATAACTCCTTGTCAGTTATAACATTTCTTCTTTTTTTGAAATTTTTAAATGTATATGTCTTGTAGCCACTCCCAGAAAACAGGCTTCTTGTAAGCAAAATCTGAGTCCGAGTCATTTTTTGTACCTATCATGCCAGCTAACACAGAAACTTGTAGGGTTAAAAAGTTATTTTTCATAAAAATAACAATAAATGCAGATATCAATTACCCACATTAATAAATGGAAGAGCTCAGCTGGAAATTATTAAAATCCAGGTAAGCCAAACATTATTAATCATTGGCCTCCAAATCATTCACTCTTCACCTTTAATAAGTTATGCATATTAGAAGCAAAAAGAAAAAAACTAAAAGGGAAATTAAAGAGGCTAATTTATGAACTGATCTTCTTTTGAATAATAAAATAAAAAGTACTTCTATTTATACATAGTATACTCCTAGATGACACATCTTTCATTATTCACAGTTAGATATATCTCTGGTTATTTACATGCATGTTTTTTTTCTCCTCACGAATACAAGCAATCAAAACATACAATACAAAATGGAACTTCACTCAGTCATTGAAATTACCAAAGAAATATACTATGAACACTTTCACCATAATCACTAGCACATACCCCTCAACAACTGTTAACTGTGAATGGAAATTTTTGAGTAAGTATTCTTCACTTTGAAAGAAAGCAACAAATTAAAAAGCACACATTTGTGCCAACAAAGATTCAAGTTTTTAGATTCCACCAGCAATGAGCTCTTGTTGTCATTTGTCCGAGTCCAAAATGGCGACATAGGAGTCTCCTGAACTCACCTCCTCCCATAGATACACTGAATCTACAGCCACACATGTAGCAATTCGGTCTAAAAGAAATCTAGAAACTAGCTAGTGACTTCTAAACACTGAGTGAACGAGAAACTACCCATATCACCCACATCGAAATGAGTAGGAAAGGCTGAGACATACTCTTGCCATAAACCCCATCCCTGGAGCAGCACACACAATGAGGAGGAAAGTTCCAACTCCCAGCTTCTCTCTGAGGAGCAAAGAGTTTAGATCCTACATCTAGTGCCCTGACTTGTAAGACTCCTACCTGAGGGATGAGCTCCCCAAACAACCAGCTCTGAAAGCGCATCCACAAGATGGTGCTTGCATCAACAAGACTATACAGCAAACAAAGAAACAGTTCTTAAGGGGCTTACGAGGACTCGAAATGGCTCTCTCCCCAGGGTTCCCCCGGCTCAGCATAGAGGAAGCAGACAGAAAGACCCATCTCCCAGTCTTTCCCTGAAAAGATGTCTATTGCATACTTTAAAAGCTGCTGCCGGGGCCGGCCCGGTGGTGCAGCAGTTAAGTTTGCGTGGGGTTTGAGGTTCAGATCCCGGGTGTGGACCTACTCACTGCTCATCAAGCCATACTGAGGCAGCATCCCACATAGAAGAGCTACAACTCTACAACTATGATACACAACTATGTCCCGGGGCTTTGGGGAGAAAAAAGAAAAAGGGCAAGATTGGCAACAGATGTTAGTGTAGGGCCAATCTTCCCACTCCCCCCCAAAAAAGTGTAATGTTAGAAAGAAAAAAACCTGCTGCCTGAGCATCAGGCTTCTAATCTAAGGACAGACTGTGATCCAACCCAGAGACCAGTGAAGCCTCTGAATACCTTCCCTTCCCTCTCCCTCTAGCCTGCTCCAAGTCACCAGCATCTCCCTAGAAGGAGCTTATACATATGTCTAGCACTCCAGCTTTTGTGATTGCCACCTAAGGGAAGGGCCCCTGGATCAGCTGGTTCTGATAGTCAAAGCGGCTTGCATTCATGAATCCCACAGGACTGAGAAGAAAAGAAGCAGTTATTAATGAGTGTAGGAGCTTCCCCCTTTACAGCTATATACTGGGCCCAATGTAGATAGTCAGGCAAAAAAGCTCACCTCCCAGTTTTTTCATTTTCTTTAAATGTAAATGAACTAAACTGTCCAACCAAAAGACATAAAGTGGCTGCATGGATAATAAAACAAGACCCCACTATGTGCTGCCTACAAGAGACTCACTTGAGCTTTAAGGACACACACAGACTGAAAGTGATGGGATGAAAAATATATTCCAGCAAACTGAAACCAAAAGAAAGCAGGGGAAGCTATACTTGTATCAGACAAAGCAGACTTTAAGCCGAAAACTGTACTAAGAGACAAAGAAGATTATTATATAACAATAAAGGGGTTGATCGACCAAGAGGATATAGTATTTGTAAATATTTATATACCCACATAGGAGCACCTAAATATATAAAGCAAATATTAACAGACCTGAAGGGAGAAATTAACAGCAACATAATAATTATGGGGACTTAAATACCCCGTTTTCAATAATTAATAGATCATCCAGACAGAAAATCAATAAGGAAACATTAGACTTAAACTACAGGTAAGACCAGATGGCTTAACAGACATTTACAGAACATTCCATCCAAAAGCAGAGCACACTTTCTTCTAGGCGCATATGGAATATTCTCCAGAAGAGATCACATGTTAGGCCACAAAACAAGTCTTAATAAATTCAAGAAGATTGAAATCATATCAAGCATCTTTTCTAACCACAACAGCATGAAACTAGAAATCAATTAAAAAAAGAAAAATTTACAAAAAGTGGAGATTAAATAACATGCTAGTGAACAAACATGGTTCAAAGAAGAAAATCAAAAATAACCTTGAGACAAAGGAAAATGGAAATACAACATACCAAAAATTACGGATGCAGCAAAAGCAGTTCCAAGAGGGAAGTTAATAACAATCTATGTCTACAATAAGAAAAAGAAATATCTTAAACTACCTAACTTTATGCTTCAAGGAACTAGAAAAAGAAGAAAAAACTAAGCCCAAAGTTAGTAGAAGGAAGGAAATAACAAAGAACATAGTGGAAATAAATGAAAAAGAGACTAAAAAGACAATAGAAAATACCAATGAAACTAAGAGCTGGTTTTATGAAGAGATAAACAAAATAGACAAACTTTTAGTTTACTCACCAAGAAAAAACAGAGAGAAGACTGAAATAAATAAAATCAGAAATAAAAGAGGAGACATTACACCTGATACCACAGAAATACAGAGGATCATAAGAGACTACTATGAACAATTATGCATGAACAAACAGGACAACCTCAAAGAAATGGATAAATTCCTAGAAACATACAACCTACCAAGACTGAATCATGAAGAAATAGAAAATCTGAATGGACCAATTACTAGTAAAGAGATTTAATCAGTGATCAAAAATTCCCAACAAAGAAAATTCCAGCACCAGATGGTTTCACTGGTGAATTCTACTAAACATCTCAAGAAGAATTAGCACCAATCCTTCTCAAACTCTTCCAAAAAAAGTAAAAGAGGAGAGCACACTTCCAAACTCATTTTATGAGGCCAGCATTACCATTACCCAATACCGAAATCAGACAAGGACACTACAAGAAAAGAAAATTACAGGACAATATCTCTGATGAACATAGATGCAAAAATCCTCAATAAAATATTAGCAAACATAATCTAACAATAAAAGGATCATATACCATGATCCTTTTATTTATTCTCAGATGCAAGGATGGTTCAACATCCACAAAATCAATATGAAGGATTAAAATCATATGTTCATCTCAATAGATGCAGAAAAAGCATTTGACAAAATTCAACACCCAGTCATGATAAAAACTCTCAACAAACTGACTTTAGAGGGAATGTATCCCAACATAATAGGGCCCATATATGACAAGCCCACAGCTAACATCATACTCAATGATGAAAAGCTGAAAGCTTTTCTTTTAAGATCAGGAACATGACACGGATGCTCACTCTCACCACCTTTATTGAACATAATCCTGGAAGTCCTAGGCAGAGCAATTAGCAAGAAAAAGAAATAAAGGGCATCCAAATCAGAAAAGAAGTAGTAAAATTTTCTTTATTTGCAGTTGACATATTACATATAAAAAGCTCTAAAGACTTCATCAAAAAATTGTTAAAACTAGTAAATGAATTCAGTGAAGTTGCAGGATACAAAATCAACATACGAAAATCAGCTGTGTTTCTATACACTAACAACAAACTATCAGAAAGAGAAATTAAGAAAACAATCCCGTGTACAATAGTATCAAAAAGAATAAAATACTTAAGAATAAATTTAACCTGGGCTGGCCCAGTGGTGTAGTGGTTAAGTTAGCGTGCTCCACTTTGCCGGCCCAGGGTTCACTGGTTTGGATCTCCTGGACAGACCTACGCACCACTCATCAAGCCATGCTGAGGCGGTATCCCACATAGAGCAACTAGAAGGATGTACAACCACGACATACAACTATCTACTGGGGAGAAAAAAGGAAAAAAGTTGGAAGATTGGCAACAGATGTTAGCTCAGGGCCAATCTTCCTCAAAAAAGAATAAATTTAACCAAAGAGGTAAAAGACTTGTACACTGAAAACTATAAGATATTGATGAAAGAAATTGAAGACGCCAAAAATAAATGGAAAGACATTCCATCTTCATGGGTTGGAAGAATTAATAGTCTTAAAATGTCCATACTATCCAAAGCGAGCTACAGATTCAGTGCAATCTCTATGAAAACTCCAATGGCGTTTTTATAGAAATAGAAAAAAAAAAAATCCTAAAATTCGTATGGAATCACAAAAGACTCCAAATAGCCAAAGCAATGTGAAGAAGAACAGAGCTGGAAGCATCACACTTCCTGATTTCAAACTATATTACAAAGCTAACGTAGCCAAAACAATAAGGTATTGACATAAAAACGGACACATAGATCAATGGAACAGAATAGAGAAATAAATCCATGCATACATGGTGAATTAATTTACAACAATGGAGATAAAAATATACAATGGGGAAGGGATAGTCTCTTCAATAAATGGTGTTGGGAAAACTGGACAGCCACATAAGAGAATGAAATTGGACCCCCATCCTACACTATACATAAAAATCAACTGAAAATGGTCAAGACTTAAATTTAAGACCTGAAACTGTAAAATTCCTGGAAGAAAACATAGGCAGTAAGCTCCTTGACTTGGAAATGAGTCTTGGAAATGAGTTTTTTGGATGTGACACCAAAAGCAAAGGCAACAAAAGCAAAAAATAAACAAATGTGACTATATCAGACTAAAATCTTCTGCATAGCAAGGGAAACCACCAACAAAATGAAAAGGCAACCTACAGAATAGGAGAAAATATTTGCAAGCCGTATAGCTGATAAGGGGTTAATATCTGAAATACATAAAGAACTCACACACTCAATAGCCAAAAAGTAAACAATCTTATTTAAAAATGGGCAGAAGACCAGAATAGACATTTTCTAAAGCAGATATACAAACTTCCGACAGTTACATGAAAATGTGCTCAATATCACTAGTCATCAGGGAAATGCAAATCAAACCACAGTGAGATATTATCTCATACTTATTGGAATGGTTATATCAAAAAGTCAGGAGATAACAATTGCTAGTGAGGATATAGAGAAAAGGGAGGGCTTGTACACTGTTGATGGGAATGTAAATTGGTACAGCTATTATGGAAAACAGTATGGAGTTTCCTCAAAAAATTAAGAAGAGAACTACCATATGATCCAGCAATTCCACTTCTGGGTATGTACCTGATTGAAATGAAATCACTATCTTTAACTGATGTCTGCACTCCCACATTCATTGCAGCATTATTTACAATAGCCAAGACATGAAAACAACCTGTCACCATGGACAGATGAATGGATAAAGAAAATGTGGTATATACATATATACATACAATGGACTGTTATTCAGCTATAAAAAAGAAGAAATCCCTGCCATTTGCAACAACATGGATGAACCTGGAGGGCCTTTCTCTAAGTGAAGTAAGTCAAACACAGCAAGACAAATACTATATTATTTCACTTCGACGTGGAATCTAAAAAAAACTGAACTCATAGAAATAGAGAGTAGATTGTTAGTTGCCGGGGTGGGGGGCAGGGAATGGGTGAAGGTGGTCAAAGGATAGAAACTTCTAGTTATAAGATGAATAATAAGATGAATAAGTTCTGGAGGTGTAATGTACAGCATGGTGACCATAGTTAACAATACTGAATTATACACTTGAAAGTTGCTAAGAAAGTAGATCTTAAAGTTCTCATCACAAGAGAAAAAAAAAAGGTAACTATGTGAAGTGATGACTGTGTTAACTAATCTTATTGTGGTTATTATTTCACAATATATCCGTATATCAAATTATCACTTGTACACCTTAAAATTACACAGTGTTATATGTCACTTATATCTGAACGAAACTGGAAAAAAAAGAGAATTTTTAAGACAAAACACAGACTGGGAGAAAATATATTCAAAACTCATATCTAATAAAGGATTTGTATCTAGAATACATAAAGAAGTTTTATTAGAAGAAAAATAACAGTGAACAATGGGCAAAACATTTAAACACTGTAGCAAAGACCATATATGTGTATGGTAATAAGTTCATATAAAGATGTCCAAAACCTCTGGTCACTTGGAAAATGAATATTAAAACTCTAGTGAGGTAACACTATCCACCTACCAGAATGGATAAATTTAAAAGACTGAAAACGCGAAGTGCTGGTGAAGACAGGGAGCAACTGGAACTCTCATATATTGTTGGCAGAAGGCAAAATGGCGCAATCATTTTGGAAGAGTTTAACAGTTTCTTATGAAACTGTAAATACACTTACCACGTGACCCAGCAATCCCACTCCTGGGTATTTACCAAGAGAAATAGAAACAGATGTCCACAAACAGACCTGTATGAGAATGTTTCTAGCTGTAGTTACAAGAGCCAAAAGAGGAAACAATCCAGCTGCTGAATGGATAAGCAAACTGTGGTGCATGTGAAAAATGGAATATTACTTGCTAATAAACAAGTAACAAACTATTGATGCACGCAATAACAGGCATGAATATCTAAAGCTTTCTTCTAAGTGCAATAAGCCAAACTCCGAAGGCTGCATACTGTATGATTGCATCTACATGGCGTTCTGGTCTGGAAGAGGCAAAGCTATAGCAAGAGTTATCAGATCAGTGATAACTAGGAGCTGAGAGTGGAGGGAGGGGAGTGAACGCAAAGGAGCAGGAGAGACGTTTGCGGGAGTAACGGAAACATCTTCTTATCATGACTGTTGTATTCATCTGCTAGGGCTGCCATAACAAAATACCACAGCCTGGGTGACTTTAACCGCAGAAGTTTATTTCCTCACAGGTCTGGAGGCGGGAAGTCCAAAATCAAGATGCCGGCAGGGTTGGCATCCTCGGAGGCCTCCATCTTGAGCTCAGGATGGCCACTCTCTAGCTGCCTCTCCACATGGTCTTTCCTCTGTGCCAGGATATCATTGGTGTCTCTTTGTATGTCCAAATTTTGTCATCTTATAAGAACACTAGTCATACTGGATTAGGGCCCACCCTTAAGACCTCATTTAACCTTAACTACCTCTTTAAAGACCCTTCAAATATAGTCGCATTCTGAGGTACTGGGGGTCAGGGTTTCAACATATGAATGGGGGTGGGCACCATTCAGCCCATGACAACTGTGGTGGAAGTTACACAACTATATACACTTGTCACAACTCATCAAATATAATTGTGTAACTGTTATAACTATATACTATAATTATATACAACTAGGTAATTTTTTAATTTTATAGTTTATGCTTTTTAATATGTTGTTTTTATTTTCATTTACTTTGAAATATCATCTAATATCAACTGTATATAGTTGTGAACACTTAAAGGGTGAATTTTGTTGTACACAAATACAATACTAATAACTCAATACAACTTATTTTTTAAAAAGGAGAAAATGAGTATATTTCTTTTAGTCTTTGTACAAATTTTTAACTAGCACATTGACGCAAATTTTTAGTGAAGTCATAAAATGTACTATTAATGACTTAGGATTTTTCTGTAGAAAATCCTGAGGAGGAGTTTGGTAACTCTCACATAATTAATGGCATTTTCCTAAGGTCATTCTATTTTGCAAAAAGAAAATGGATACTGAGTTGTAACATATTGCCATGTGTTTGCATTTATCTTTTAGAAGTACAGCTGTTGAAAATGCAACTGTTGAAAAACCATTGGAACCCTGTACAACTACATTATATATTCCAAGGTCAGCCCATTCACCCAGAATAAACTATTGTTAAATATGAAAAATGCTAGTGATCATTAACTGATACCATGCTGTAATTCTTCAAGTGGTTAATGACTGCATCATTCTTAGAAATGACTGTGTTGAAGGTATAAAAGTACTCCTCTACTAAATTTTCTAGGAAAGATCTCAAATGCCTCTCTAATTCTCCTATTTTTATTTGGGCAAGTTTTGGCAATTATCACTAGGAACATCTGGGAGGACACAAAAGATGACATGGGTTTCCAAGAACAAGCTAGACCAGCTGGCTTGCCAAATGTCAGCATACGGGGTGCGGAGGACTGTTACTTTAATTTGTGGAGGTCACGCTATGTGGGTTAGCAGTGAATCCCTCCATCACAGAACACCACTGTATGTCTAAGTTTAAATTCATCCTCGCAGTTGTGTAAACAACTTAAGAGTGCAAATAAATGATGTAACTCCTCCATGTGGAAATTATAGATAAAAATTAGTATTGCCATTAAAATATTTAATATATGACAGGCCTAAACATCAGTTACAGCATTTATGCCAATATATATTATTTTAGGATCTACAAATAAAATGATACTGCTGGCAACTTCTTTAGAATGGAGTTTCAATCACAACACTTTATGAAGATAAAAAAACCTTTTTTTTTTTTCACTTTGACAGGTTGTTGGTGGTGTTACCATCAGAAAAGTGCTTTCACTGAGTAGGTGTCCAGATTGAACACTACTGCTGACAGGAGAGACTTTGAGCAGACTCCCAAAGTCCCACAGTGTACTTCCTGGGAAAATACATCCAATTCGGCTCTACAAAAGATACAGGAGAAACGTCTAAGACACCCAGCTATTTACCACTTTGTGATGACTAGCTGGACTCCAGCCTAAACTCAACAAACTAATTTGTGAAGCAATTTAGTTTAGGCGTACAACTTAGTAATGATCTAATGAGGAAATATGTACATTGTATGTGTAGTGGATTTGGGCATATCTTCACTGAATACTTAAAAAAATAAGGACAGCAGGAATCAGAAAAAAATTTCAATTGTTGAAAATGCACGTAAGAGATTCTCTTTTTTTTTTTTTTGGCAACTGTAGTAATAAACGCTTTTCCCCATGAAGTATTGACACTGAAAGAGAAATATCATTGCTTCCTCCAGGACCACCTCATGTTCTGGATTTTCCTAGAAGAGAGAAGTCATATGTCAAGCAAAATATACTGTCACCCTGGTGACTAAAATATTGTAAAAATGATTTCAAAAACAAGCGTATTGTTTGCTGCCTAGAAAACTCCCACATATTGTACACTCTTTCAGGAAATTCCTTTCTATAGAATATTTGAATCCAATAAAAGAAAATGATACATTTCTAGACACATTCCTTCAGTGCATTGTGTCTCAAATCTTACTGTGCATAAGAATCACATGGGAATATTTTAAAAATGTGAATGATAATTTAGTAGGTTTAGGGTGGGGTCCAAGACGCTGCATTTCTAACAAACTCAGATGATATTGATGCTGCTGGTCTGCAGATGCACTTCGAATAACAAGGCTTTAGAACATTCCACATTTGACAGCTGAACACTGTCAAATCTATAATCTATTTGGGCAGTAGCATTCTATTGGTACTGCTGAGGTTTTGTCTTTAAGAAAAATAATATTTGATAATACAGCCTATTCACTTGAAAAGTGTGTGCTTGGGAACTGAAAGTTGAGAGAAGCAGCATGAGGACTAAAGCTGAATCTCACAGCCCCAGAAGGACCGGCGGTGGAAGCTTTGGCTATGAATACTAAAACAGCCACAGTCGGTATCCCATCCTGCTTTTTTTTTCCAAAATGATCAAATATAATTTAATCTTGATCTCCCTCTGTGCTTCTGAATTGATGTTTGAAATTTGTTTTAATAGTCCATGTATTAGTTTTCTCTGGCTGCCATAACAAAGTATCACAGACCGGGTGGCTTAAACAAAAATTTATTTTCTCACAGTTCTGGAGGATAAAAGTCTGAAATCAAGATGCTGGAAGGTTGGTTTCTGCTGAGGCCTCTCTCCTCGGCTTCTAGATGGCTGTCTTCTCCCTCTGTCTTCATATGGTCCTCCCTCTGCATGTGTCTGTGTCCTAATCTCCTGTTCTTATAAAAACACCAATCATGTTGGATTAGGACCCAATCTAACAACCTCATCTTAACTTAATTATCTCTTAAAGACCATATCTCCAAACACAGTCACATTCTAGGTACTGGGGTTAAGACACTAACATACGAATTTAGAAGGAACACAGTTTATCCTATAATAGCCCATATGACTATAGATAACTATAAAATTATACAATTGGTATATAAGTATACACACACACACACTTCTTTAAATGGGTACACTGACTGAGTTATACAGACCCAAACTAATTAAATTAACACTAAAATATAATTTTAAAAAGTGACATCAGAGTCTTCATGGTTCTCCTGGTTTTGGTACGTAAAATGAGGAACTAGAAGGGTTGATCTATCTGATAAGAAGTAACAGTTGGAGGATTTAGGTGAAATAGACAATCGCCACTCATGTTCTTTGAATCTTCTTTCCAGTCTCAGAGTCTCAACTCCACGTAACAGTTCATCGGCTCACTTAGGTTTCCAGAAATAAGACATAGCAGTTCACAATAACACTAAGAGATTGTTTGCCTATATCACTATCTGAACATTGGCTCTGATGCTGCAAAAGCAAGAGTGGGCGAAACTGCTGATGTCTAAGCACAAAACAAAGCAATAGGACCAAACAGAATTAGTAGTCAATACGTTCTTTACGCTACACACTTGGGGTAAAAGTGTCACTTTCACTTACGAATGCCCTTAATGACGCAGTAAAGATTATTAATTTTATTTCATCCCAACCCTTGAGTGCATGACTTTTTAAATATAAATCGCTTTTGCTGTAGATTGGCGTATGATGGTTGTCTCCAGGAAAAGCTCTCATGCAATTGTTGGAGTTGTAACCTGAACTAGCCGCTTTTCTCATGGAGCACTAAGTTGACTTGAAAGAACCATGAACAGAAAAACTACGGTTATTCAGACGTGGGCATTTGGCAGATATTTTCTCAAAAATGAACATAATGAGCCTGACACTTCAAGAAAACAACTGACAGTATTTGCTGGCAAGGAGAAAATTTGAGCTTTCAAGCAAAAAACGGAATTTTGAGAAATTTGTATCCGTCTCTGTGAGCTTCACGCCTTCTCAATACGGAAAGACTTTTCTAATAAGATTAACAAATGTTACTATTTAATCATGTATAATAAAACGTTTCAACATTTAGAAATCTGCACAATTCAGTGGACCAACATTTTCCAAATGACAAATGCAAAATCGAGCACGGTAGAATATGCAAAGATTGTCTAATGATTTTAATGTAATGGAGTCAAAAAGTTCATTAAAATAGTTTCGATTTTCACATTGCAACTAATCTTTAAGAAATGAACACTTGTAGAGTGGAGTAGTGTGAAAAAGAACATCCAAATTGTTCCAAAAAGCTATTAAAATATTCCTTCCTTTTCCAACTACATATCTTTGTGACATTGGATTTACTTTGTTTATTGCAACCAAAATGTCACATTATAACTGACTGAATGCAGAAGCAGATACGTGAATTCAGCCTTTATTAAATCAAATATTAAGTAAATTTGAAAAAAATGTAAAATACCGTAGTCATGCCTTATCTGTGGTTTCATTTTCCATGGTTTCAGTTACCTGTGATCAACTGTTGCCTAAAAATATTAAATGGAAAATTCTAGAAATAAACAATTCATAAGCTTTGAATTGCCTGCTGTTATGAATAGCTGACAAAATCTCAATCCATCCCGCTCTGTCCCATCCGGGCCATGAATCATCCCCTTGTCCAGCGGATCCACACTGTACATGCCACCCACCCGTCAGTCAGTTGGTAGCCATCTCAGTTATCAGACAACTGTCGCGGTATCACAGTGCTTGTGTTCAGGCCACCCTCACTGATGGCCCCCAAGAGCAAGGGTGGCCATGACGGCAATTCAGATCTGCCAAAGAGAAGCCGTGAAGGACTTCCTTTAAGTGAAAAAAACGAAAGTTCTCAACTTAATACGGACAGAAAAAAAATCATGTGCTGAAGCTGCTAAGATCAACAACAACTTTTATCACAGTACTTTGTTATAATTGTTCTATTTTATTATTAGTTATTGTTGTTAACCTCTTACCGTGCCTGATTTATAAATTAAACTTTATCACAGGTCTGTATGTTTAGGAAAAAACTATATACAGGGTTCAGTGCTTCTCGTGGTTTCAGGCACCCTCTGCGGGTCTTGGAACGGATTCTCTGTGGGTAAGGGGGGACTACTGTAACGCTGCTCTGGAAAAATGCTTTGGAAAATATTGTTATCTTCATAAAACTAGGTTTTATATTAACATGTAATGGGTTAATTATTACTATTTTTAAATGAGTGATTAAATATTTAAATTTTTCAATATTAACTTCTAGTACAGTAAATATCAATAACTATAATTCACATAAACAAAACTCTGTCGTCTTCAGTAATTTTTAAGTATAAGGGTCCTAAGACCAAAACGTTTGTGAACCACTGCTCCAGGGAATACACACTCTTTTATTCCAGCTGGGGATTCTGCACAAATCCCTACAGGGTCACCCAACCTTATGATGTGAGCTAGACCAAGCATGAACTTCAAAGAGCCCCTTTTATATTTCTTCCCCCCAAAACAAAACAGAGCTCGGCTCTTCCTTACCCCAAGATTAACCTAACCATATTTGTCTTTGCAGAGTTGGCAAGAGGCTCAAAAAAAAAAAAAGCCCATTCAATCTAAATCTTATTCCTCCAATTGGAAGAAGAAAACTTTTAACACTTCTTACACTCCTCCCTGAAAACATAGTGCAGAATCATTCCTGAGAAAACCTTCATTCTTCCTACCTGGGCCCATTCAGCCTCTAAGGGCAAGTGTTTCTTCAGCAGAGAGCTAATGATAAAGCACCATGATATGAGCCAAAAAGATTGTGAAGGAAGAGAGAGTTGTCCTCATCTAGGTCTACCTTCACTAATGTCATCGTCATCGTCATCATCCTCCTCCTCATCACCTACCACATCCCACACAATATCCATAGCTACTAAGTCTTGTACCTTATGTCAGGCACTGTGCTAGGTACTTTATAAAAATCACCTCCTTTAATCTCCATTATATTATATCCTTAAAGGTGGATATTATATTATTTCCACTTTACAGATGGGAAATTAGAACTGAGAGCTTAAATAAATAGCCCAAGGCCTCAGCTAATAAGTGGGATGATCTGGAATTTAACTAAACCAGAGTCTTAACCACTCAACAGAGACGCTGCACTGCTTCCTATCAAGTTTATGTACAGGGGGATTCATGAACATCATTCTGAGAGGCCTCACTTGCCATTTTGTTTTTGTCAAAGTCCCATTTCCCTGAAGGATGGGATAGGAAAAAGTGTTGCGTTCAAAATCAATGTTTACAACTTTGAGAAGTTATTCTGGGAGACTTTTTGTTAAGTTATGACAGAAGGAGCTTTATTTTGAGTGACTCTATGAAGTTTTGTTTGTTTATTTGCATACTATTATTGTAAATGAAACTCATTGTCTTATATGGCTTTCACTTGCTAATAAAAAGAAGCATAAAATTTTGCCTGGTAAGACATATTTTGTTTTCCTCAACACAAAATTTAAGGAGGTCTTTATCATGTGGAGTCATACAAGAGAGATTCTAGGTTACATAACAGACAATGTCTTCAGCTACCATTTCTCAAGCAATAAAGAAGTGTTCAAATGGCCATTTCTTATATTGACCTTCTATAAAAGTTTAGAGTATAACATTAAATCATATATCCATGAAAATATTTCTGAAAGGAACTAAGTTATTATCACTTGGGTATGTTATTCTGGCTGACCTAACTTGATGTGGAGACTTGGTTTGGAAAACCCGGAGAAATGAATAGTTAATATATTCTTAGCCTCCATTATTACATCTCAACAGAGCTGATGGCAAGTGCTCACTCACAGTCGACTCTTGATTAGACTTCCTGACATCGCCTGAAGAAGTGATATTACGTGGTGTTTACGAAAAAGAAATCCTGTGCTTTAGATTCCAAATATTCAGGCAACTGGCAAATCTGTTTTAAAAATTTAGAAGCCTGTCATATTCTCCGCCAGAGAAACATCCTAAACTCTCCCTAGGTAAGTCTCAGGCAGGGCTTGCAGATTAACCTCGTTTCTTTCTTTCAGAGGAACAGACGTTGAATCTATCTAAATTCCTGATGACGAGCAATAGCTCGTCTGGACCCTGAGCCTGAGTTTGGGTGAGACTGGCACTGAAGGGGCAGATTATAGAACTAAGGAGGGTATGATCATGCCTACAGTAAAACACAAAGAACCACTGAGGTTTCCATCAGAGGGGGCTCAGCAGAGAAGCAGAATCCTAAGACAAGTCAGCAAGACAGACGGCAAAGTTACCAGAGTGGATAAAGGATTCCAAACTTTAACTAGAAGATTCTAGGGCCAAGGTTCATTTTCAAATGTCCCCAGGCCCAGTGTATTTGGAGAAAGGGATTTGTAGATTTGACAAGCCTGCTCAAATGAAATCTGATCAAGATCTGAAGGAAGTCTTCAGACCACAACCACCACCATCACTACCAAGATTTTTTGTTTCTTGCTGGGAAATATGGAAAAGTCATATTATTTCCAGAATAAAATCTTATTAGGACAGGTTAAGTTAAGGATTATAAACTTCAAATATCTTTTATTCGAACTTACTTAAAATCAGCAGGAGAAAATTTTGAGGCTACACAACAAAGCATATCAGTTTCCTATTGCTGTTATAACAAATTACCATAAATCTAGTGAATCAAAACAATACAAATTTATTATCTTACAGTTCTGGAGTCCAAAATGAGCATAACTGGGCTAAAATCAAGGTTTTGGCAGGGCCGCATTCCTTTCTGGAGACTCTAGAGGAGATTCCATTTTCTTGCCTTTTGTAGCTTCTGGAAGCTGGTCCTTTGATTTCCTCCTCCCTCATTTACTTACAAGGATGCTTGTGATTACATTGGGCCCAGTGGATAATCCAGAAAGCCTTCCCATCTCAAGGTTAACTGAGGAGCCACCTTAATTCCATCTGCTATCTCAATTCTTTGCCTTGTAAAAAAATGTATTCACAGGTTTCAGAGATTAGAATGTGGCCATTGTAGGGAAGCCATTGTTCAACCTACCACACCTGCCAATAAAATTCACTAAATGATACTTAAAAGAGACCACAGCCACAAACCAATAGATGGAGATTTGAAGGTATGCAAGAGCTTTTGACAGTGCATTTGCTTCTTGAATCTATTAAAACAAGCTTTGCAATATGATAGGAAAGCTTTTTGCCTTTTGGCAAACAAAGAAATTCAAATTTATTTTAAGATGTTACAGACTAAGTGTAGAGTTTAAACTTAAATGTTATAATTAACTCGTGTCAAGATCACATTTGAGATAGATTAATCAATAGATAGTTGCTGACTATATATTAATAAACTTGTGAAAAACTCTTACCCTGCTTTTATATTCCTGTTAACATAGTTTTATATACTTTTTGTATTATAAACCATTCCTGTATTTATTTATTCTTAGTGTGTCAGTAGTCAATAATGGATTATATGTATATAGTCATTGTGGAAGATAATATATCAAGATTCAATCTTAAAATTTGTTGAGAAAGATATTAGCATTGCATTCTGTAAAAATATTCAGGATAAAATAGCTTTCTAATTTGGGGTGGAGAAAGAATTTTCATTAATATAAAGTATGCTAAATTTGAGTCCATCCTGAGGAAAACATGTCTGAGGAGTTTTATTTATAATAACATAGATATGGTCCAATCACTCAGTGTTGAGATTGAAAAATTCATCTGAAAAAAAAAATTTCTCATGTCCTTTTCAGCTTTAAAATTTTAAAATCAATGAGGTTACTGGATAAGCTATAAGAAAGTCCTGGAAGTTAGAGAATGCAAATGAGTATGTCATAAAACTGTAAAACCTAGAGAGATAATATGCCTAGTCATCATTTGATGATTTCAATCAATCATTTATCTTACAGAAATAATTCCATGAGAAACAGTATTCTCCACTCTACCTTCGTTATTGAATTGGACCTGACGGCTGAGCCCAGGCTTCCCATTGATTTAATTCAATTTTTTAAAGACCAAGTTACTTATAAAAGGATTTTAACCTAATACATTTATGTGTGACTTCATCTGAATTCCATTTGAGGTGTTGTCTCTCTAACTTTGCCAATTATTTTCATTATATTTTGTTTTATTTATCTTTTTTCAACTTCCTGGAAGTCTTGATCAAGAAATGGGGGTTGGGAGGCACAGTTTAAGCACAGAGCAATCAAAATTAATTTATCCACAGTTCTTTCTAAAATAAAACTGAAAGGATTTCTCATAATTCCTTGGACTCAGAATGTTACTTGCAAAACTACAGCAACCATTTCTCTATTTTAACCTTCTTCTGTCCTTTGGTCAGACTCAGGGGCGACAATATGGAGGACAAGACTAAGAATGTAGAAACAGTGGTCATTTTCAGCCTTGACTGAAACATCTATTTCTAAAATTGAACCAAACAAAAAACAGGATGATGATTATTAAGAAATAATGTTAGGCTTTTAGTTGGATATAAGCCTTTAGATTTATCCATAGACCCTGTGTTGGAGAGACACAATTTTCAGTGTATACTGGTAACTCATCACCTGACTCCCAACTCTACTCACCAACACCACCTTCCTCACTTCAGTGTTCCAATTTCATTGGGTTTCCACTTTCCACACAGCCATGTGCTGGAGGGAGGTGACTTTATCCCCAGCCCCAATCCCTGCTCACTCCTTTTCTCATGAGCAAGCCAAAAGCTATTGATGGGGTTCAGGGCAGGCCACCCCAAGATGTGCCACTCTGGTATGCGGATTATAGTGAGATGAAGACAATAAAGGCTCAAAAGATTCTGAAAGAAACTTTGGCCTTCCCCTTAACTGCCTAAAAGAATTTAAGATAGAAGGCCTGTTCCAGGAAGGAGCTAATACCAGGAGATAACTATAGTGTAATGTAAAATAGGTGTGATAAGAAAGGTACCAACAAGCCTATCTTATCGAAATTCTGTTTCTTGGGCCACATTCTCAAACGTTTGCTTTTCCACCTCCATGTGAATTGCTTTCCTCCCCTTTGAAATCCCAAACCACCACCCCGAACATCCTCCTTTGTCTTTAGCTGAAGATGCTATTTAACCTGGCAGCTCGGCCATTTTGGCCAGTTACCCAGCTTTTCCTGGGTCTCTCCCATGCATACGTGTTATAAAGCTTTGTTTTATTTTCTCCTGTTATTCTGTCTCATGTCAATTTAATTCGTAGCCCAGCTGGAAGGACCCAGAGTGGGTAGAGGATAGGTCTTCCTCCCCTACACGATAATATGGACGCCATTATAATGTCTTCTGTAGTTTACAAAACCCTCAAAATGAATGTAAACCGGAAGATCTAGAAAAGAATCCGTGACTCAAGTCCGTGTAACAAACAGTGTTCCTCCACTCATTCATTGTCACTAATCCTTTAAACCACTTTCCCCCTTTTATAGATCTGCGTGATCGTTGAGTCATAAACCCTTTTCTTAACCTTGTCATAGAACTAGGGACACGTGAGAGGTTGAGCCACTTACTGTATTTCTCAAAAATATCTTAAGTTCCTTAGCTTCTAGCTCTTTCATTTCTAATCAGTCTTTTTCACAGAAACTACTCAAACACCTGCTGAAGGCTTTGGGAATCCTCATTCTTAGCAGGGCAGGGTAAGAACTTGCTTCAGCTTGAAGACAAGAGAAATTGGCAACTCAGTCAACATACCCCTTTCACAGCATAGTAGAAAGGAAAAAAAAAATCCTAATTAGGTGAAAAGATGATGGTAGGCACTTTTGTTAGGAAAACCCCTTGATGAGCCATGGTGGGTCTTTCAAGATGAGACATAGAATATCTATTGCCTCTCTTCATTTGCTGTGATTTAAGTAAAAACGCAAGAAAAAGAGAGAGCAACAGCGATAGCACCACAGCCTCTATTGCTAGGGCCAAAAGTCTAATATTTTAGGGACTGAATTCTAAGCATTTGCAAATAGAGAAAATAAATTCATTACAGTGAACATATCAGCTTGGATCAAATCAGAATAAACAACATGGGATACAGCAGGAACAACATGGATCGAAGAAACAAAAGGACCAAAGAATATACAAGAGGCAGCAGAGCTGGACAGAAACACGACTAGGTTCACCAAGCGGGTGGACGTGATTTGGTATGGAAAAGCAGTGCAGTGTAATAAACTGAGCACAGGGTTTGCCTTCAACCTGAAACAGGCCTGGGATCAAAGTCTGACCCAGGCAATCCAGTGGTGCAATCTTTGGCGAAGTTCTTTTCCCCCTTAACCTTCAGTTTCTCTGTCTATGAAAAGTCATATTGAGAAAGGTCCTGGAGCATAATAGGAAGCTATTTCATCATTAAATATTTGCAATAATAATCAGACATCTCTAGATACACCTTATTTTTTACAAATCTGTATTTATAACCTGCTTCATATATTTTTGTTTATATTAACCTCCAGTTTTATACAATTGATTACAATGTATTTATTGACCAATCTTTTTGTTGCCATTATACAATCCTGGGATAAAGCATAACTTTAGCTCTTGCTAAGGAGGGGTAGTTAATTGTGTTGGACTCAACCAACATCTCTTTGCCCTGGTGCCCTAACTGGGTAGACATATCTCTTACATTTCATTTCAGCACTGTGATCTGGACTTGCAAACATGAAAACTTAAAGCATTTTGTATGTTCCTGACATACAATAAGTCTTAATAAATTATGTCATCTTTTATGTGACAGAAGACTCTTGAACAACTTTTGTGTTGAAACTGAGCACAACATACACCAAAATATTTCATCCATTTACAAATCTGTCCTGATGTAGATTTTCACTGTGTGTCTCTTTAGTACAGCTTTTACTGGCACCAGTTATCTGAAAACAGGCTCTGGCATACTTTATACAACATAGACTTATGCAATGAAAGGATAAAAATTGACTGTAGAGTTAAAGTTGAAATAAAGTGATACTAAGCCATACTATTTTAAAGGAAATTTATAGTTGTGTGCGCATTTCTCCACCTACCCTGCCCTCCAGTAGCCTTCACAACTCTCCAACGCTGCCTGCCAATATTTATTAGATTTGATTGAAATCCATTAAACAGTTTTTGTTTGTTTCTTTTGGCTTGAGATTCTGTGATCATTGAAAAATGCAAATGTCATGTAGACCAGCCAAACACTTTTGCTCATAAATATTGGATGTGCTAGTATTCTGCATGTTTTATACTTCTTTTGAATTTTAACATTTAACTGAGCATAGTATTATTTACTTTCATTACTCATTGAACTAGAAATAGAAACAGAAAATGATGATATAATGGTTGTGGTTTTAATATTAAATATCAGTAATTATGTGATAGCAAAAAATATATATATATTTCTCATTGTACTTAAGGTAGAGAAAAAATATGTTGAAAACAAAACAAATTACCTGCTGATGTTCAATTTGCCAAAAATTTCAGTAAATCATTTTTCTAAGGATAACATCGTTTATCTTCCACTCAATCATCATTCTCTTAAGTGATTTTTTTTCATGTTTAGAAAATCCCTATTTTTCGTCAAAAATTTGGCCTCATTCATTATCTACAATGTCCCCGAATCAACAATAGGGTAGCAAGTTGCATACCAGAGGCGTTGTAATATTCTTAAGTACTTATATGAAGCTCTATATATTCTAAGTAATTTATAATATTTTATATTTCTCCTCAACATCCTAATCTATAGCCCATATCTTAAAACAAAAGCCAATGGAAGGTTATACTCTTTTCAACAGATTAATAAATGGTAATAACTTACAACAAAATAAAAATTTCACAAATACAGGTTATGTTTTCAATTTGATTGTAGCAAGTATGCTATAGATACAAAAATAGTCCCTCATTTCATCCATTCATCCTATTTTCCCAAAAAGTTCTCAATCTGATTCTGGATGCCTATACTTTCCTGTGATTTCCAACTCTCCCTGGACTCAGAGCACTGCAGACCAGTAATGTCTTTAGCTTCTTCCCAGAGGAAAACTTAGAAAGGTCTAAAGGGCCATTCAGACAAACGGACTTGGAAAATGAGACCCTCGAGCACTGTCTGGAGTACACCACCAGATGCAAGATGGCACTGTCACAGCACTGGAGTAAGCAGCCTCAGTCTACCTGGGAAAGGTGTGCCCAAGCTTGTTTTCACTCTCAGTTCTTTGAAGCCCCTGGGAGAGCTCAGGCGGGTACCTGTATTTCGTGACCACGTATTGATTGAAAGGCTGCATATTGAAGTACACAAGAATAAGAAGTGAATGTAGCTCATATAGTTCTTGGTTCTGGCACTTACTGTGTGCCTGTGGACAACTTACTTAACTTTTCTGCACCTCTGTTTCTTCCAATGTGTAGCTGCAAAAACTACTATCTTTTTTTTTTATATAATTTTTATTTATTTATTTTTTTCCCCCAAAGCCCCACTAGATAGTTGTTATGTCATAGCTGCACATCCTTCTAGTTGCTGTACGTGGGACGCTGCCACAGCATGGCCAGACAAGCGGTGTGTCGGTGCGCAACTGGGATCCGAACCTGGGCCACCAGCAGCGGAGCATGTGCACTTAACCGCTATGCCACGGGGCCGGCCCAAAAAACTACTATCTAATTAGGTTTTTCTGATGATTAAATAAGAAAATATATGTACAGTATAGCTGAGAGTGAAGTTTTAATAAGCACTAGCCATTATAGTGTTTACAATTATCATGTCATAAGGGACATTCACATTAGTTTAAGTCATGAAACTTTAAGTTGCTTTAAGTTGCCTATCATCCATTTGGCAGCCTTAGACTTAAAACATTAAAACTTTCATCCATTTATTCATTGTATTCATGTTTTTGGTACACCTAGTTGATCAAGGATTTTATTAAGAACTGATATAATAATACAAGGAAAAATACTTCAGTATAGTATAGTGGAAAACCACACTTTTAAACATTCTAAGCCTTAGTTTTCTATCCTTTAGAATAAGAATAATAATAGGGATATTTTAGGATTAAATGAGATAATATACTTATTTAGTATATAGTAAACATAAAATTAATACTATAAAATATATGCTGGATAGAAAGATAGAAATAGAGATGAGAGAGAAATATTAAATGTGTGGCACAAAATATAGGATTTAAGAGAAACAAGAGACCATACAGGCTAGAATTACTGATGAGAATATCATTAAAAGGTAATATCCTTACTGGACTTTAAAGCCAGAATAGAATTTGATACAAGCAAAGATGGGATCAGGCTATAGAAACAAATTACAACCTAAGATCAGATTGTGGACTATCTTGAATGACCCACTCGAGGGGAGTGGATTCAAAGAGAAATTATTGGAATATATAACAATTAAACATAACGTGATTAATTCAGTGTTCTGGATGGCCAGTTTTCACATTTAGGTGTTATACAAGTTAACCATGCAAAGAGGTACTATAACGTAAGTAAGGTGGGTGGAATAAAGAGAAACTAACGGCAGGAAGAAGAGTTAGGAAAGTGTAGCAGTTGGTACTGCGGTGAGGTGACAACTATCAGACAAAGGTGAGAGCAGTGATGAATGAGAGACCTTTCACAGGATTAGCCCAGCGGGTTTGTTTGTTGGCTTGCTTGCTTGTTTTGCAAAATAATGTACAGAACATCTGGGACTTACGATGGTTCAACTTATGATTTTTCAACTTTATGATGGTGCAAAAGGGATATGCGTTCAGTAGAAACCGTACTTCAAATTTTGAATTTTGCTCTTTTCCTGGGCTAACTATGTGCTGTCTGTTCCTCTCTCGTGATGCTGGGCATGGGCAGTGGGTTCAGCTCCCAGTCAACCATGCAATCACGAGGGTGAACATGGGGGTGAACAACGATACACTTACAACCATTCTGTACCCATCCATTCATTCTGTTTTTTCACTTTCAGTACAGAATTCAATCAATTACAAGAGATATTCAACACTTTATTATAAAATCGGCTTTGTGTTAGATGATTTTGCCCAACTGTGGGTTAATGTGAGTGTTCTGAGCATGCTGAAGGTAGGCTAGGGTAAGCTATGATGTTCAGTAGGTTAGGTGGACTAAACGTGTTTTTGACATACGATATTTTCAACTTATGATGGGTTTATCAGAACATAACCCCATCTTAGGTCAAGGAAAATCTGTATATTGGAGTAGTATAGAAGACTTCTTAAGAGCTGAGAATCTGATTGGAGGCAGGTACCAATGACAAAAATGAAGAGAGGGATGGTGACGATGATGTTAGTGTTAAGCATGTCTATACTGATGTAATGCCATAACATTCAACTGGAACTGGCCAATAGGATAAGAATTTAGGGCTAATGATATGGATTGGAAATACTTAAACATGTGTGAGCCTGTCAATTCAAGGGCATTAGTTTAAAGAAATATCACTCTCCCACTAAAAACAAAACAAAACAAAGAAAACTCACTAGAATCACAGGGAGGTTGAGCCAGGAGCTAGAGGAAAAAGGAAAGAAGAGAAAGACAAGAGGGAGGGGAGAGAGATTTGGTTTGCAACCTCAGGAGCTTCCGGGTGAAATCTGAAACTGGCCTCCATACATGGAGGGCAAGGAGAGACTGAAGAAAGAGGCAGCCACTCCAGATTGGTAGGTGGCAGGTTTAATAAGCAAGGGAACTTACTTATGAGGCTTGTCTTGGGTGCCGCAAGATGAGTAGGTCTCTACTCCCAGTGGCCAGAATCTTAAAGTTTATATAGGGGCCTTACCTGGACTTTGTCAAGTATACCATCCAGATGGTCTCAACAGCACCTTACTGTCTCAAAGCTGTGTCCTTGGAACAGCTCCCACTGTAGAAACAGGGGAAGAATGCACATTCCAAGGACAGAGGAGGGGGTGAGGATCTGATTGCCCTGGTCCAGCTTGAAGTTCAACTGGCTGTCATGTCCTCTTGATGACCTCCTCCAACAGACATAGAGAAAGGAAGGAAAGAAGGGGGGGTGGGGGGGAGGAAAAAAGACAGACAGCAGCTGTCTCTGAAATGGACAGAGAGAAAGAAGAGAACAGAAGTCAAAGAATTGGGTCTTAGTTAATACCCCTAGCTAGAGGATGAGGAAAGACAAAGAGCCACAAAAGGACTGTAAGAATTGGTTCAAACAAGGTTGTAGAAATAAAGCAGGAAAACATCAGTGATACTGAAGGTTAAGGAGACAGAGTTTCCATAAGTAATGATAGTCTAAAGAGACCTCAAAAGGGTCAAGACAAAGAAAACAGAGTAAATGTTCTTAGATTTGGCAAGAAGAGAACCACAACACAGCTTCAGTAGACTGTTGAAAACTTAAGTCCAATTTAAGAAAGTTCAGATGGGAAAAGGTAATGATGAGTATGTTTCTGAGAGAAGCTCTTTTGCAAATCTTTGCTGAAAGCTCAGAAGTGAAACTTGGGCACATCACTCAGACTATTCCCTGTGCATGGATAATTTATGTATTTCTGTTCTTCCAAAGACTCTAACACTGCATCCCGCATCAACCCACACAGTCTGTCCACAAGTTCCTGGCATCAAATACAACTTTCCCTAGGCTGCAGATAGTGGAGAAGAAGTTAACTGGAGGAGATGTGCCCTCCACAGGTTGCTGAGCAGCCAGGACTGCCTATCACACCTCTTGCTCTGAGTCGTTTTCACTCCACTGAATGATGCAGCCTCTAGTCCCCTTAGGGTTAAGAGTGTAAGGCAGATGACAATATTCCTTCTCTTCTGGATGAAAAGCTGCACAATAGTTCAGCAGAGCAATGGTGGGTAGGGGATAATATTTGAAAAAGAAATCAGGCTGTCTGCATGAAGAAGGAAAATAATTCGATTCCCACAACTCAATCTTCAAATTTTAGTTGCTTTCAGAGGAGATTTTGGTCATCCTTGGAAGATACATCTTTTAATTTTTCATTTTCCCTTTGTCCCTCCCTTTGGGGAACTACTTTTTCTCTACCTCTACCGTGCAGGGATGAATTAAGTGGCGGTCTCCCTGGCCCCAAGCTGGTTACCTCTTCACAGTGACTGGTCCAGCAGTGAGAAGACCAGCCCATTGCATTAGACAGATCATTTTGGGAGACAGATAAGGATATTGTGTGTGGCAGAAAGAATGGGTCTTTTTCTTCTTATCTGAATGAGCTGTGAGAACCATGTAAATCTCACGATGAGAAGACGGAAATTCTGCCCCTATAGCCTGAAAAAAAAACCCCAATCTTCAACAAAATAGGGATGGGTGTTATAGCAATTTTTAAAAGTCTCTGTTTCAAAAGTCATTTGCTGGTCTGCTCAAGACTGTAGAAATCCATACACATGAAACAGGGCATGTGATGTGCCTTTTGTTTGTTTGTTTTTCCTGTAACAAGTAGGTCAATACTCTGCTGTTCAAAGGCAGTAGATCCTTTAGCTCCACAGATCAAGCCAAACTCCATTATCTATTGCTTCACCGAGCCAGGTGAGCAGGGCTTTCCTTTACAAGCCCTATCCAAGCAGAAGGCAGTGATCTCTTATGTCTCCAACACTAGTTTTTCTGTTATGCTTGATTTTTCCAGTTTTTGAGTTTAGAAATTACAAAATGATTCCAAGTATCTAAGATAGTATTTGTCACATTGTTATTCCTGAATAACCACAAAACTGCTTCTGAAATTATTTGCCTGGGATGACCATTATTTTATTTTCTATAAATTGCTTACTGGTTTAGTGTTAATGATTTTCAAAACTCATCTTCTAAAAAGGAGTCCTTTGAAGCCACGGTAAGATACTTGGATTTTAAATGAAAATAATTATGAAATGTTTCTTCTGTCTAAAAGAATGTTTCAGACTCCTTAGCATTACCACACAGCTGCTGAGAAGCAAGGATGAAATTTCATTTATAAGCTATCACTAATCTTGTGGGTGAGATGTACTATAGTGTGTACACAGGGACACAACTCATCAGTGGTCCAATATGCTAACTTCAAAGTGTTTTCTTGTAATGATGGTATGAGGAACTTGGAAATAAATCATAGCAATTAAAGAAAAAGTGTTCCACCTAAATTGCTTTTAAAATGAAGGAGACTATAGAAATAAACATAATTAATATTATTTCCTAAACAGTTTAAATCACTAAAAAATATGACAATCATGCAATTTCCATTCACAATAATACACATTTTGAGTGTTTCCCTTAATAATGTTTGCAGTTAATACAAATCTCCGACTAATGAAGTAATATATACTTATATTCATTGCTACTTACTACATTATGAGTATCAAGTGTGTCCTTGTCTTATAATACACTAAACATAAATGCATTGAAAAATGAGAAATCCTCAAGAAACATGGAAGTTTTACTAAATGGTACTTTTTTTTTTTTTGAGGAAGATCAGCCCTGAGCTAACATCCATGCCAATCCCCCTCGTTTTGCTGAGGAAGACTGGCCCTGGGCTAACATCCATGCCAATCTTTCTCCGCTTTATATGGGACGCCGCCACAGCATGGCTTGACAAGCAGTGCATCGGTGTGTGCCCGGGATCCGAACCGGGGCCACCAGCAGCGGAGCGTGCACACTTAACCACTACACCACCGGGCCGGCCCCTAAAAGGTACTGTTTTTAATAAATACGTAAAATAGTCTATAAAAACTGGATATTTTTCTGTAGAAAAATTAATGAAGCTTTACGTCGCTGCTAATTTGACTAGAGTCCTGTTTTTAAAAGAGCAATTGATTGGAAGTTATTTAAAGGGTTATTTTGTGCCCTGATTCCTTAAATATGAATATGAAGACAGAGGGTGACATATATGAGCAGATTTAACTTTGCTAATTTATTCTGATTAATCAGGGTTGATTATCAACAATGTACAAAGAATCTTAATAACATGAGAAAATATACGAGTAATTGCCATGCATTGTCCTGTTAGAATAAATAATAGTTTATAACACAAAGTGACTCATCAAAAGAAAATTAGGAAATATGCAACATGCCCAGGAAATACTGGTTATCAGCAGCATCTCTTGCACATTTTTATTCCAAATTTCCTTAAGTCATGCTGTCTGTAACTGAGCAAACACTATTACTGCTACTTTTTTTGCCATGGTCATTATCTATTTTCCAATTTTGTTTGTCATGTTCTGGGGATTTATACTCAACCTCTTATTATAACACCCTGATATATTTCCCCTTCATAAGACCAAAGTTGTAGACCAGTTTGAGATGGATCCTTTTACTATCTTTCCTTCTAATGCCTCAACTTTTGCTTTATTGCTTTGAAAATAAAACATGTAGGAAAAATTCGCCTTCTGTGTCTCGCTACATCGTCAACAACCACAATCTGCAGGTTTATTTTCTGGTCTTCACAAACATACGAGCCGGAGGCTTCAGTTAGCACGAGGGGCGCAGGCATTGCTGTTACAGGCATCCCTGCTTAGCTCACCACAACGTCCTCTTGACGCCTTCTCTGCTGTAAACCCTAGTGATTGTTTTCAGTTTTTCCCCCACCTCATTTAAAATTTGCAACGATATCTAGCTTATCTTTCTGAGTTTCTTCTTACCATATGTTCTTAGTCACTCATTCAAGTCTGCGTCTGCTAATTATCTAGGATAGCAAGTCCTCGATATCAACTCCAAAACAACTGGAGTTTAAAGTAATTACGTGCTGCAGTAATGAATCAACTTCTGCTTCAAATTAATTTTTTTCCTTAAAATTACAGCAGTATACACTAGTATACTTAGTGTAATATATTAGTATATTAGTACATACTTAGTATATCAGTGAGTTTTGACGTGGTGTCTCAACCTGGGAAGTTCAGCTACAGGGAACATCGTTATCATTACCCTTCTCTGAACTCTATCCTGTTGTATCATTATCTCTCTTTGAAATATAGTAAACAATATATAGATACATTATTCTTGTTCTCTATCATTTAACATGTGCAGTAAAAAGAAGTGAAGATTAAAACAAATATCCAAACTAAAAGAAATATAAATTTTAATAAAAATCGTACATCAAGGATAAAGGAAAAATTTAGAAGAGCAGTACATAAGATCCTGCAATAGTTTATATACATGGATAAAAGGTTCCTGTCAACCAAAACTTTTTTAAAAATTGAAAAATGGTTGAGTACTTGCTTTAGAAGTAGGGCATGCTATTAAACTTTGCTGTCAATATTTTCCCATAAAATGATAATTTTGTTGTGAAAGCAAACAGTTGAGCATGATGCATTGGTTCCCCTTAAGAATGCTAGGTATTTCATAAATTTTAATTACGTAAGGCAAATAGACTAGTTATGTACCAATACAAATTTCCAGAAACAATAATTGAAGGGTATCATAAGAGAAATTGAATTTTTAGATATGATAGTTTCAGTCTGTCATTTTCACAGCTGTCTGCTAGCACCTTTACTGGCGCACAAAACCTTAATAGGTATTCGTTGAATGAATGAATGGATGAAAGTGCCTTAGGGTGATTCTGACTTTGTCTGGAGCCTGGTGATCTTTGGAGTCCTGCATCTAGTGATAGGCAAATTGTCCACTTTAAACTAGTGTCATGTGGGGTAACCCAGACGTGCGGGAATATGGACTTGTATCGAAGGTTTGGGACCGGGGTGAGTTAAGCAAGGTACTCACTTAATGTACAAAAATTAAGTGGTTGCAAAAAACTCAGTAATCAATACAAAGTACATTTTAATGCAATATTTTAAAGAATATAATTAATGCAAAAAACATCCATAATGAACAAAAAATCAAAATGTTAAATGATGGCTGCTCCCACCACTTTGAGGATCAGATGAAGTACTTCCCTATGCTGCCAGTGAAGAATACAGAAGTGCAGAGAGTGGTAACATCCCACGGGTCTAACTTTAACCAGTGAAAGACAACAGACAGGAAGGAGGACGCAGACGAACTCTCAATCCTTCCCCCTCCAATGTGACTCTTCCAAGGTGTAGTGTTTCCATGTGGCGGCCCCAGAAGACACCCCACATTGCTGAGCAGCCAGCTGCGTTGTCTTGTGAAGCTGTGACCAGCTCAGAACAATGGCCTTGTATTTTCCTTTCCCCCTTCCCTGTCCCACTTCCCCTTTCATATACTCTTTATGCCCTGAAATTGTAGCTTTCTAGAAAGTACAGCCCATACCACATTCCATTTTTTATGAAACCCCAGCGAAGACTGAAAGTGAGTAAGATGCAGTCCCTGCCCTCAGCAGGTTAACAGCCAAGTGACAGCTGCCACAGATAAGTTCAGCAGATAACTTCAGTGTGGCGCAGTAAGTGCTCTGTCTGTGAGCCCTCATGAAGGAGAACTAGGCACTAGGTGAGATCAGTGAGTTCTGAGAAATGAAAAAGAGTTTACAAAGAACCAGCAGCTTAAGTATATTGCAAGCTGAGCAATAGTGTAAGGAAACATGAGCATAGAGGAGTTGGCAGGAAACAGTACCTAGAAGAGCTTACTATATCCTCACACGCTACAAGATGATGGATGAAAATATCTTTCTAGAAACCTCATTCTCATTAGCTCTAAAATGAGGATGATAACAATGTCTACCCCACAGCATTATCTAGTAGGTTAAATGAGGGAATACATTAAAAAAGCACTTAGAAAAGTGTCTGGCAAATAGCAAGACTTCCCTCCCAAATTCGTTGACTGGCTCATACACTTTTAAAATCCTATTTGCAAAGAAATACACAGAGATTGCCACTTCATTGCATCTTTTCCATCTTTGGGAAAATTGTATTGCATGTTAATAATTTGAATTATTTTAATATGCCTTTCCATTTAAAACTGACTAGTAAACATCTGTTGAACCACCTAGAAAATGGATTTTTGAAAATGAACTAGTGACTTAATTTAATAATGTACAGGAAGCCATCTAGCTATCAAATCTCAAAGTTGACATAAATAATTTTTTTGACATTTGCATTTTTCCACTTTTACTTTGTTATTAAAAGAATCTATGTTTGTGCTTTATGGGACACTGAACAAAAATTACTAATGCTGAAACTCTGTACTGTCTTCTCTTCTTTTAATAATCATTTTTTATGAAATTATTTTTACCATGTACCTCTTTTTGTTTGCTTTGAAAGAAGCAGAAGTGCCAAAGAAGTGGGGGGGTTTTTTCAACCTGTAATTTTTCTGGTTAAAAATATCTTTAATAGGGGCCAGCCCCGTGGCTTGGCGGTTAAGTACATGTGCTCCGCTACTGGCCGCCCGGGGTTTGGATCCCGGGCGCCCACCGAGGCACCGCTTGTCTGGCCATGCTGAGGCCGTGTCCCACATACAGCAACTAGAAGGATGTGCAACTATGACATACAGCTATCTACTGGGGCTTTGGGGAGAAAAAGGGGAAAAAAAAAAAAAAGGAGGAGGATTGACAATAGATGTTAGCTCACGGCTGGTCTTCCTCAGCAAAAAAGAGGAGGATTGGCATGGATGTTAGCTCAGGGCTGATCTTCCTCAAACACACACAAAAAAATCTTTAATAAATTAATGTATGTACCTATTCTCTTCTACTAAAGTGCATAACATCAACACAAGTTCTGAAGAGACTTTATATCAGCTGAATAACTTTTGTATTTATATTACTTCATTCAACAAATATTAATTGCTAGGCTCAGTGGGAGGTATTTTTTTTAAGTACACATTCTCCTACATCAATTAACTTCTTGTGTTTTGAAAGATGGAAATCTGTTCAGGGAACTTAGACAAAAAGCAGGATGTGACACAAATGAATGTTACAAATAATCATGTTTCAGGAGCTTAGAGTAAGATACAACTGCAGACTAAAGTGAAGGAAGATGATACACGAAATATCGGTAGTGTAAACACAGTTGAAAAGACTTTCTTAACCGCAAATTGGGAATTCACATAATCTGTCACATGATTACTGTCTAAAATGGGAAGAAGTCCTGAAACATTAATAATGGGCTGATACTATTTTTATATATTTTCATGGTTTAATCTCAAACACACTGGGAATAGGTGTAAGTGAATTTGTAATAGTATAAAGCACATTCCTGTAAAACAAATATTTGAATAATCTACAGCCTGTATGTCTTCAACTAGTAGGTATCTGAAGTTATGGGAAACCAAGTAGCAGCACTTAAATAAATAAGAGAGCAGAGTTGGTGGGAGAGAAATTAATTTTATAAGATATATCTTGTGGTTTTGAATTTATCTTTCTCCTCTTCTTTCCTTACTCCTTTTAAATATTTTTTTGTCACATTAGTATAAGGAACACAGGAAAAATAAACAATCTACAATAACATTAATTCATAGATCTTTTAGGCAAACTCTAAGTAATCTGTACTTGGTTTCTTCCTGCATGAAGAAACAGCAATAAATCTTGCAGATGTTTTTTCTACTATCCCTATCTCTACCGGTAATTACAAGCAATATCTCAAAAACACAGTTGTCATGTTTACTCCCATGTTATAATATCAGGCTTCTATAATCATAGCTTAAAAAGTTAGGAAAGAATTCAAGCAGAATTTTAATTCCAATAAAAATTAAGTTCTGAATATTCCACTGTTGGCTTGCAAATTGGCCTCCATACATGGAGATCAAGGGGAGACCGAAGAAAGAGGCAGCCACTCCAGATTGGTAGATGGCAGTTTAATAAGCACGAGAACTTACTTACCAGGCTGGTCTTGGGTGCCACAGGTCAAGTAGATCTCTGCACCAGGTTCTTAAAATTTTATATGGGTGCCTTTCCTGGGTTAAGTCACATATAATGTTCAGATGGTCTCAACAACACCTTGCTCTCTCAAGGCTGTGTCCTTGAAAACAGCTCCCACTGTGGAAACGTGGGCAGAACATACATTTCAAGGACAGGGGAGGGGGCAGGAGCTGCTGATTGCCCGGGGTCCAGCTCTTGGGTCAACCAGTGGTCACATCCTCTCCATGACCTCCTCCAACAACCACCATTAACTATGCTTGACTGATCTTTATTTGTATATTTAGTTGTTTGTTTTATTTTTCCTTCTTTCTTTTTTGCTTTTTTTAAAACATAAAATCAACTCCCATTTGTAGATTATCTAGAGATGAACCATTTTCTCATTATACAAGGCCCTTAATTACCTCTCTCTTACTGATTACCCATTTATTCAGGATTTGAAGAGTGCAAGGATAATATAATTGATGAAACCATATATTGCAGTTCTGAATTAGGCTGGCCTACTATACCGCTCATTAACTGTGATCTCAAATTCCTTAACCCTTCAGAGTCTCAGCTTCTTCAATAAAACGGAGAAAATTAGATCTACCTCATAGAATCACTATGAGCAGGTGAAATGAGATTACACACATTAAGTAGCACTGTGCTGAGCACAAAGCACACTCAATACATTTTAACCGTTGTCATTATTTTTTTCCAAATATTACGTATGCCAAAGTTCCTTTTTATTGTAGTGAACATTAAAAGTTCAGTACAACTAGACTCCAACAGTAGAGAAAACACATTTTTTAAATAAAATGCTGTGAAATATCATAGTTTAAGAAGCATTAATTTAAATCATCATTTTTTATTACATTACTAGGAACTCAATACATTTTAGGATTACCGTTGTCATTATTTTTAAATATCCAAGACACAGCCCTCTTTTTGTTAAAGTAGATGGTTGAGAGCTGAGTGAAGAAATTACATTAGAGAAAACGAATGGTCTGTTATACTTCTTTGGTAGATTAACGTGAACATATATCTAATTTTTCACGTATTTCCTGATTAACTTAGGTAAACATGATGATTGTCTTTCAAATAACGTTATAGGGATTGTCAATATACAAGTACAAAATATGACCAATTCATCAGTGTTTAAAAACAGTAAACTCGGGCCGGCCCCGTGGCTTAGCGGTTAAGTGCACGCGCTCTGCTGCTGGCGGTCCGGGTTCAGATCCGGGCGCAGGGCGCACACCGACACACCGCTTCTCCGGCCATGCTGAGGCCGCGTCCCACATACAGCAACTAGAAGGATATGCAGCTATGACATACAACTATCTACTGGGGCTTTGGGGGGAAAAAATAAATAAAATCTTTAAAAAAAAAACAAAACAGTAAACTGTGAATTCTGTCTCTGCAATCTACTGTTCCACTATATCCGACTGAAAACAAAAAAAACCAACTTTTGATGAACATGTTCCTTTTCTCTTTGTACTAAACCTGATTGTGATAATTTTTATCCTCACAGTAGCAATGATCACACAGAGGGATCATATTACTAATCTGGGGTATAGGCATCATTATAAGAAGGCTAGAGGATATTTTAGGCAGTACATTTCCAAGAATTTGAAAGCATGGTGATTTTGCAACAAACTAGAAAATCAATATATAAGAACAGAGATTATATACAAAATATTGACTGAGACCAAAAAAATTTGATAAAATATAGTATCATATCTATATATTTATATATACCTATAGTATCTAGTATATATCTATATATCTATATATACATATAAATAGATATTATATGTAGCATATATACTATATGTTACATATAGTATACCATAGATACACACATAAATACACATCTATATATACCATACATTTATTTGTATATATACATATATACAAAATATATAGTTACTATGGATATAGTGTACTATAGATGTATACATATCTATATCTATATTATAGATATAGACACACTATAGACATATAGTAAACTATTTTTTAATAAAAATTTTTACTTATAAATTTATAAATTTTTATTTATAAATCAATTGTTCCTAAACTTAAAATAACTTGAGTGAGGAACTTGGTGTCTAAGACCCTAAGAATCAGATAAAATCATGTTTGTAGCACGCAAAGCTACTGCTTGGATCTTGGTAACTGCTCCAGCTTAGTGATTAAGAGAGTTTATCCAGTTTTAATAGAAATTCAGGCAGGATCTGTCCTGAATAGTATCTCATACATGATCATAATCCCCCGACTCTACCTCATCTTCTATTTATATTTATTAGTTAAATAGCTGCAGTACCCCCATCTATTTATTTTTTTTATTGCATTGTATTAAATGGAACCGGTGAGTGGCAATGAATTTAAATCCTAACCCAGTCACTTACTAGTTGTGTAACCTAGTATAAGTCATTTAATCACTCTAGGCCTCCATTTTCTCACCTGAAAATGAGATCAATAATGTATCTCACTTACGGTTTTGTGGTGAGAATTAAATGAGATAATCTTAGTAGACACAAAATTAATAAAAGCCTTTAGGAAGATGGAGAACTGAAGACAGGATACAACCACTTTCCGGCCCTCCAGTACCCAGTGTTTATATTTAATTTTTGAGCATTTGTGGTAGCCTCCAAGATGATCCCCCAATTGTCATCTCTTTCTGGTATTCACATCCTTATGTAGTTCCCTTCCATGATGAGTGAGGCTGATCTGCTTAACAACAGAATGTTGAAGAAGTAACAGTTTGTGACTTCTGAGGCTAAGTTATAAAGACGTCGCTGCTACCGTCTTGTGCTCCCTCAGATTGCTCGTGGTGAGGAAAGCCAGCAGCCACGTCATGAGAACATTCGAGCACCACTGAGGAGAGAGGCTCACAGAGGGAGGAACTGAGGCCTCCTGCCAACAACAAGCACCAACTTGATACCATGTGAGTGCACCATCTTGGAAGCGGATCCTCTAGACCCAGTCAAGCCTTCACGTGATTGAAGCCCAGCCAACACTTTCACTCTCCCTCACGAGAGACTCTGAGCCAGAATTGCTGAGCTGAGCTGCTCTCACACTATTGACCTACGGAAACAGAGATGACAAATGCTTCCTTCTACTAAGTATTAGGGTAATTTGTTGTACAGCAAGAGATAACTAATACATCACTCCAGTCTGATTTTTTCCCAAGTAAAAAAACGTAACCAACTATTAATCACTAAATTTGTATCCTCAGAGAAGAGATCAATGAAATTATATGATTCTTCATAGTACTGTACTTCCACATGCTGCTGTACCCAGGCCCTATCACCTTGTGACAAAGAACCCAAGGCATTAGCCCTTCGGGCAAGAGACATAAAACCATCTTTCTGTTTCCATTTCCTTCCCTTTGTTTCATTAGCCTATTCTAGCTATTTCAAACACAGTGCTATAGGAGAGTGTATCAGTCTGGACTTTGACATCTCTGTCACGCTGTTTCACTCCATAGCCTGTAAAGTGGCTCTTTTACTCAAAATGAGAAAGCTTTTGACAACAGAGCCCAGAAACCTGAATATCATCTACTATACAATTCTCTGAAGTTAAAAATTAAGTGGGGGAGGATCAGGGGCCTTGACTGCTCCAAACTCCACTCTTTTTTTTTTTTTTTTTTTGTGAGGAGGACTAGCCCTGAGCTAACATCTGATGCCAATCCTCCCCTTTTTTCTTGAGGAAGATAGGCCCTGAGCTAACATCCGTGCCCATCTTCCTCTACTTTATACGGGACGCCGCCACAGCATGGCGTAACAAGCAGTGCGTCAGTGCGCGCAGCCCCCAAACTCCACTCTTGGCTACCACAAGGCCTGCAGCCAAGAGTCCCAAAATTGTAACTGATGGAAGTACTTAAGGCACATGATTTCCAGCCTAGATAGTTCTCCATTCACCAACCATTGATTGCATGCCTTTGTGTGCCAGGCACTGTGCTAGGTGCTGGAGACCCTGGCAATCTTCAGGGTCTTTGGTTCTATTTTCCCTTGCTCTTTCTTTTTTTCCTTTTCTTGCAAAATGCAACGGACAGGATGAGGAAAGCAGAAGTACTTTCAAATGTATATAAAGGAATATATAAAGAAAAAAGTCATAAACATCTTTATAAGATATTTTATTTATAACATTTATAACACAATGTTCACCTCATAAAGCAGCTTCTTTGGGATTAGTTCAGGGAAACTGCTGCTACAGCCTGAATGTGTGATCACGTGATGTCAACAGCTGACAATTGCAATTAATGACAAATGAAACCCTAATAGAAAATTGCCCATGAGATGGGGTTATTTATGACAAAAATGAAACAATCACCATTCTGTGAACAATAAAAATATCAATGAGGTGAGTACAACGGAGAACAACTGAAAATTGTGGAAGCAACCGGACCATAAGTACCTAAGTGGATTTTCAAAGATTTTTTTCCTACCACATCTCCAGATATAATTGATCTGTACTATCTGCCTTATGAGCATCTAGGAATTTATTCTACTTATTTTTATCATACATAGGAGTCCCATAGAATTATCATTGGCAGAATTAATTACGTTTTAACACCTATAAGGGTGTTGGAATTAACTCTGGAAATATTTAGGATTCTTTCCTGTCTGTACTGCAAATAGCAAGAAAGCATTTATTTGTTGATGGTAGATATATCTGAAGTCTTAGTCTGCTGCATGTAGCACCTTATTAAGGAAAGAATTTTGAGGGTGATCAGTTATTCCAAAGAAGAACTACTAATTTTCTGTTCTAGTCATCTCAGAAAGATGTTGTTGATATTATATGAACCACCCAAGCTTAACATCCAAATGAGCATTGCCAGAACCATGAAATTACTGGTCAGACAGTATGACAGACAGGAGCAATATTCAAAATAATTAGCAAACTGAATGGCACCGGCATCAACCAGAGTTGACACTGGCTGTAGTGCTAAAGCAGAGTTCGAGACCCCTTGCTGTACCGTGAGTTAACCTAGTGCAGGAGCAGGGGCAGCTGGGAAGTGGGGGAACCATCTTCAGGGGAATTTAGGTCATGGGCTATTAAGAATAGGTACAGAATTATTTCAATATTTTAATAACTGATATGGCTGTACCGCGTATGGGTGAAGTCACCATGGCTTGACGAGATGAAAAATAGTCTTTAAAATTATCCCAAATTGGGGCCGGCCCGTGGCTTAGCAGTTAAGTGCACGCGCTCCAATACTGGTGGCCCGGGTTCAGATCCCGGGCGCGCACCGACGCACCGCTTCTCCGGCCATGCTGAGGCCGCGTCCCACATATAGCAACTAGAAGGATGTGCAACTATGACATACAACTATCTACTGGGGCTTTGGGGAAGAAAAAAAGGAGGAGGACTGGCAATAGATGCTAGCTCAGAGCCGGTCTTCCTCAACAAAAAGAGGAGGATTAGCATGGATGTTAGCTCAGGGCTGATCTCCCTCACCAAAAAGAAAGAAAACTGTAAAAAAAATATATATATATATATTATCCCAAATATATTGTCATCACCTAAACCACGTGTGGAACTCCTTTTTGGAATTGCCTTCAGAGCCAGTTTACAAGCCTGTGAGTAAAAGACTCATTAATTTTATCATAACACATTTTTGACCAAAAATGGTATTACACAACTTGTTCACTTATATTATTCACCACACTTGGCTCTGTGTGGCTTTTAGCTATTTCCAAAAATTAGACTCAAATTCCAAAGACACAGATGTATTAAGGATTTATTTTAGTGTTCTATACAGCATCTAAAGCAACTCCAAATGAGGAAAAGAATATTCAAGTGTTTGAACTTTCTATTATACATCATTACAGTACTAGAAGCTTACAAGTAGTTATCCCATTTAATTTTACATTACTTTATTTTACATCGTTGACCCCTTGGGAGTCTGACCTCCACACACAAGCAAAAATTACAGAACAAAAATTTACGACACTCTGGAGAGATTGACTTTCTGTTGTAGCATATTCTCCCTCCTAATTACAACTGTGACTCTAATTAGTAAATTCATGAATAATAACATAGTGAAAGAATCAGGACAAAGCTTCCAAATATCTTAAAATAAAAGGAAGCTAAGATTTATTGAGTGCCCACTACATGTGAGGGCTACTGCATGTTGGAACTAGTTTTTGCACATATGTAACAAATTTAAAAAGACTCTGTATTTGGCCAGACAGTGTGTTACATTTGTACATTTCTTGGTATTAACCAATTGCTAACTGAAAAAAATGTTTCTATCATTGTATTTTTTAACTTAACATTTTTAGGCACATACTATATAATAGGCATGTGTGAAATAATTATATATTATATTTTTAACCACTACAATAACCCTACAAAATAGATACTATTAAAATTCCCATTTTATACACAAAGAAATGGAGACTTAGTGATGTGAAGAAGATGGTCTGTGGTTACAGGGCAGAACCAGGATTTTAACCCAAGCACCCTGATTCTAGACCCATGTTCTCATCACTGTGCTGCACTGAGGGAATTGGTGAGAACACTGAAATGGGCTTGTTACTTGTTAAAATCAGAATTGGGGTTAAATGCTTTGCACGGAGTTCGTGCCCTGTTGCATGACTTCCATACAGGTGGGCACAGAATGAGTTGACTACCCAGAGGACAGAAAAGGATGAAGTCTGTGTTATATGATCAAGTGGCACTCATTCCCCAACATCTTCAAAGTGTCTTCCCTGAAGTCTGGTCCCAGAATGGCTGAAATTCCCTCTACGAATCCATCCTCTGGGTACAACAATGATTATGTTGTCTTGACACATGTGTTGCAAACTACCTGTCACAAATAATTTGTTACTTATATACTTAAAACACAAAATTTTAAAAATTACTTTCTAAATTTGCTTTTTTCAGGAAAGGTTTTGTTGTTTAACATATACACAGGAGAGAGGAAACTCATGTAATCATCACCTAATTAAGAAATAGAGCCATGTCAGTACTATTGAGTGCTTTTTCCCAATCTCTTCCCCTTCCTTCTGCACAAAAGACTCATTATCTTGACTTTTGAGATTTTGTTCTCTCTCTCTCTTTTTTTTTTTTGGTGAGGAAGACTAGCCCTGATCTAACATCCGTCGCCAATCCTCCTCTTTTTGCTGAGGAAGATTGGCCCTGGGCCAATATCCATGCCCATCTTCCTCTACTTTATGTGTGGGATGCTGCCACAGCATGGCTTGATAAGCGGTGCATAGGTCCGCTCCTGGGATCCAAATCTGCGAACCCTGGGCCACCAAAGCAGAGCACGTGAACTTAACCACTACCTCACCAGGTCGGCCCCTTGTTCTCTTTTTTAAATTCAGTTTGCCACCCATGTAGGTATCTGTAAACATTGTATTTTTTAACTTTTGCCCTTTTTTTAACTTATTATATAAAAGAAATTATCCTGCATATATTCTGTGACTTGCTTACTTTTTCAGCATTGCTGTGACATTAGTCTATGTTGATGTGTAGCTTTAGTTTGTTCTTGTGACATACAGTATTCCATTGTACACCTCAATTCATGTATTCTGTCCGTTGTTGATGGATAATTGAATTATTTCCAGGTTTCTTGTTACTAAAACAATGCTCCTATAAATATTCTCCTACAATGTCACTTGGTGCACATTTAGAAACTAGTCTCTAGGGTATAGAGTAGAATTGCTGTGTCATAGAGTATGGTGGAAGTTGTTCATAACTATCCACTCTCTTCTCATTCTATAAAAATAGAGGACTAGCGAAGACATTTCCCAGCCTTCTTACAGCCGTTGTGGCCATGTGACTAAGTTCTTGCCAATGGTGTCAGAGTGGAAAGGAAGCAGGACACTTCCTGGTCTAGTCTTTTAAAAATTGGATGTGTGCTCCTCTATGCTTTCATTCCCCTTCCCACACTCTGCAACACTGATGTGCCTGCAATCTGGTTTATAGACCGCGCAAACAATGGACAATGGCCAAAGGGCCAACTAATGAGACAGAAGAATCTTCAAATGACCGTGGAAGAGGCCATCCCCAAATCTGGACCATTCACTTGAGACTGTTATATGAGAGGCAAATACCACTGGGATTTTGTTTTACAGCGTCTTGGCATCTATCCTGTGTAATATATAGCATATGAACATGTTTAATTTGACTAGGTTATGCCAAAAGGTTTTCCAAACTGGTTGTATCAGTAGGCGCCCCCACTAGTAGAGTATGAGAGTCCCCATTACTGTAACTCCTCCCTCACGTTTGGTATTTGTCAGTCATTTTAACTTTTATAACCTTAGTGGGTATCAAGTGCTAGCTCATTGAGTTTAAGTTACATTTCCCTGATTACTATTGTTAATTTTTTCATATAATTTTTGTTCCATTGGGTTTCTTCTTCTGTGAAATACATATTTAAGTCTTTTGCCCATATCTTTATTAATTGCTTTTCTCTGTAATAATTTGAAGAATTCTTTATAATTTGGAGAAACATACTAGTCCTTGGTGGAATATATGTGTTGCAAATATCTTTCATTCTGTTGATGGCGATTGGTAATGTTTTTTGTTTTAATGAAATCGAATGTCTCAGCTTCTTCCTTTATTATTTGTGCCTGCCTGCTTGCTTTTTGACATTGTGTAAGAAATTCTTTTCTTCCCTAATATCGTGCAGATATTAACCTATGTAATCTTTCAAAAGCTTTAGGCTATTGCTTTTCACATTTAGTTCTTTGGTTTACTCACTCAAATTCTGATATGCTTTTTTGCTCAGAAGAGTAAAGGGTGGAGTTAAAACTGGCAGATGGAAATTTCAAATAATCATGGGTGTGCCCAAGGGCATTTGTATTTCATGCGAATACCTTCGTTAATGTGTATTGAGAGGGGAAAAAGGTTGAGAACAACAGGTTGAAGGCATTGTCTCCAGAAGTTCCTTTAGTGTGACTTAACAAGAATAAATGTTAAACCCTGCTCTTAGTTACTCATTTACAGAACAGGGCAGACTAGATTATTAGTGCTTCATGTGAAAAAGACCTGAAGTTCTTACTTCGTTTTTAACTTGTGGCTGACAAGCTAGACATGCCTCCAACCATGTGACATGGTTGCCAAAAAATCTAATGAGATCTCACCTGGACATTAAGAATAGAATGTCCAGATCCTGGGAGATAATATCTCCCCTGTAATTTGTATTAGTTAAACAATGAGTAGGCTATTGCATCTTATTCATATGCAGCTTTTGAAGAGGAACGTAGGTCAATTAGACGTCATCATGAGGAAAGCAGTCAGTCGGTGATGGGGTGGGAAACCACTACAGATGAGCAATAGTTGAAGGAATTGGAAAATCTTAGCCTGAAATGGAGAAGATGTAGATGGGCTATAATAATTGTGTTCAGAAATTTTAAATGTTTCCTTATGAATGAGAGGGCACAAATCGGCTTGGGCTACTATAACAAAATACCATAGACTGAGTGGCGTCAACAACAGATGTTTATTTCTGACAGTTCCACAGGCCGGGAAGTCTAAGCCCAAGGTGCCAGCAGATTTGGTTCTTGGTGAAGGCTCTCTTCCTGGTTTGCACTGGCTGCCATTTTCCTGTGTGTTCACATGGTCTTTCCTCAGTGCCTGCTCATGGAGAGAGAGCTCTCTTGTCTCTTCCTCTTCTTTTTAGGGTACTAATCCCATCATGAGGGACCACTCTCATGATCTCATCTAAATTTAATTATCTCCCCAAAAGCTCCATCTCCAAATACCATCACACTGAGGGTTAGAGCTTCAACATGAGAATTTGGGGGAGGACACAAATGTTCAGTCCATAATAGCACATATATACTCTATGTTTCTCCAAGTAAACACTGGGGACCAGTGGATAGAAGCTATAAGGAAGCAGGTTTAGGCTAATTATAAAGCATCTTTACAGCAGGTGAACAATGTGTCTTCAAAAAAAACTGATTGACTCAAAAAAGTAGTCATCTTCCCCAACACTGATGGTACTGAAATAGAGTCTGGAAGACATTTATCAAGGACGTACTAGTAATAGCTAATATTTATTAGTGGTTACTACCGGCAAGGAATTATTCCACTCTCTCTGCTTTTCTTATTTAATACTCACAGTGGCCCTAAGAGATGAGATCTCTTTTGTCATCATTCTTTTTTTTTTTTTAACTGTTTTATTTATTCATTTATTTTTTTGTGAGGAAGATCAGCCCTGAGCTAACATACATGCTAATCCTCCTCTTTTTGCCGAGGAAGACCGGCTCTGAGCTAACATCTATTGCCAATCCTCCTCCTTTTTTTAATTTTCCAAAGCCCCAGTAGATAGTTGTATGTCATAGTTGCACATCCTTCTAGTGGCTGTATGTGGGACACGGCCTCAGCATGGCCGGAGAAGCTGTGCGTCAGCGCGTGCCCGGGATCCGAACCTGAGCCGCCAGTAGCGGAGCGCGCACACTTAATGGCTAAGCCACGGGGCTGGCCCTGTCATCATTCTTAAATGAAGGGCCCGAAGCCCAGAGAGGTTAAGTAATTTGCCCAAAGTCACAAAATTGGTAAAAGGCAGGAAGCACATCTGTCTTCTGTCCAGAGACTGAGTTCTCACCCATACTGCTTCTCACTTGTCAATGCTGTAGGAAGATTTGCTTCACTGGGACAGAAGATGTCCTAGGTGGCCTTCCAAACCTGAGACCATTTCATTCTAAGAAAATAAAAATATATTACCTAGGAAGCATAAAACAGTATGGAAAGCAGATACTAGAGGGAATGGGAAGAGGGGGTAGGTAAATTTAATGAGGGAGGAAAAAGTCTGGAAAGATCCTAAGTAAAAGGCACTAGGCCAGGAAAATCACATTCCTGGCTGGGTATAGGCAGGGGGCATTTCCTGAGCTTGCGTACACACAAGAGAAAGGTGAAGGGGAGTAGGAGGCAGCAAAGACACAAGACATACAAAACTCTTCCCTGCCATAGCAGAGACATCATTTGGGGATCCGAAATGAGTTTCCAACACCACATTTTGTTGCTAGTCAGAAAAAACTGAGGGAAACAAGGAGGGAATATCATCTCCACATTGAGTCTCCAAGAACCTGCAGTGAGCTTACTTTGATTATTTTTCTTGTAATAATTACATAGCACCCTTCCCTTACAAAAAGCAGTCGCAGACAGATGTTAACTAGACCCAAAGGGACTATTTCTAAGCATTCATTCATGCATGCAAGCATTCATTAACAAATATTTATTGAGTACCTATTTGCTAGGCACTTTTCTTGGCACTGGGGAAACAGCAGAAAAAAGTAGTCCCACCTCCACCCCCCAAAATAATTCCCTGTCTTCACCAAGCGTATTCTCTGGAGCAGAAAAGCACAAGCAAAAAACAAGATGAATATGTAAAATTTAAGGTGTGTTAACTAGAAGAGCAAAGGAGAAACACAAAGCAGGGAAGAACAGGAAGTGAGCATAATGGAGAATTGTTGAAATTTTGATAGTCAAACTAAAAAGGAGACGGGAAAATGGTCAAGAAAAGGGGATGTTTTGAGGTCCCATGTGGGTTTAAAGTCCATGCTTATGAATCACAAATACCGTGAAAGCTTTTGTGGCAAAGTGAAAAGGACATTGAGAACATCACTTCCCTTCTCTCATCCTCATTTCCTCATCTCTAAAACGAGAATCCTAACATTAGCTCTCTAGACCACATGAGAAGTGTGTGTGTCTCAAATGAATGTGGCCTTCAAAATGTAAAATAACAGGGGCCAGGCCGGTGGCACAAGGGTTGAGTGCGCCCGCTCTGCTGTGGTGGCCCCAGGTTCCCCGGTTCAGATCCCGGGCGCGCACCAACACACCACTTGTTAAGCCAAGCTGTGGCGGCGTCCCACATAAAGTAGAGGAAGATGGGCATGGATGTTAGCCCAGGGCCAGTCTTCCTCAGAAAAAAAAAAGAGGAGGATTGGCAGATGTTAGTTCAGGGCCGATCTTCCTCACACACACAAAAAAAGTAGAACAATACATATGTGTAACTTCAACTTACTACAAAAATGATTTATATTTTTGAAAATGCCCTCCTCATCTCTGAATATATGTACATCGATACACACACATATACTCGCACATGCACACATACACACATAGAGAGGGAGAGAGTAAGGAGGAGAAATTTTCCATTGAGAGTGAGAAGAATACACACACACGTACACACGTTGTATCCAGCCCATCTCATATCTCATGTAATCCATCTAGTACAAATATTCTGACAAGGAATAAGCAAATCTGTGGTGGAATATGGTCCTTTGAGGCTCCTGGGAGGCTCTCAGCCGACTGAAGGAACACATTCCTTCTTCATTCAGGTCTCCTTGGATTACTGAACCCTTGGCAGACCTCTTTTAACCACCTCCTGAAATGCTGGTTTCCTTCCCCCATCCAAGCTACTCCACAAAATGGAACTTGTCAACTGTGCGTATGGTAATAAATCTCCTTTCTAGCATTTCTGCTGACATTCTAATGCCTTCTTGAACATAATAAAAAAGGTCATTTTCCACCTGAGTTCATCCTCTCCAAGCTACCTTATATTTCTGCAAATCCAAGTTTCAACAAGTTTGATTTCATTCCTTCTACAGTATTTTATTTGCTTTAACGAAGCTAAAAATCCCAGCTGCAACCCCACGTGCTCCTCTAATTGCTTGAATGGGGATTATATTTTATTGACTGACTATATAATACAGATACATTTTGAAAGCTGAACTGTTCCTTTTCCTTGAGTGACAGAAAATTAAATGCTCCCTTTCAGATATTGCCCAAGGATTTCTTATGATTTTGTTTCCTACCTCAATTCAATAACTTTCTAGGTATCAATTACTCCAAGATCAGCATTCTCACCTAAAAAATAAAACAATCCCCTGGAACCCCTAAGACAGGAGCAGGCCTTTCACTTTGGGCAACCAGCTCAGCTGTGCTGTCATTTCACAGTCCTGTCTCCAGTTTCCAGGGGAGCAATTCAAAGAGTCACCTTCCAGAAGTTATACATTCTTGGTGGCTGAGGAATTCTTTCCAGTAAACATAGTTGTATTTATTCTTGGTAGGTTCAGGCATTGATTTAAGTGCAATCATCATTTCTAGACAACATTATCTGGAATATAGCGCCATTTATAATGAAAGTTTGTGGGGGGTGGGATGGCTACTAGGAGGGCGCCCAGACAAAAATTTGGGAAAAGCTTGGACTTCTTGCCAGTGATAATGACAAGACATGGCACGTACCTGCTTATCTTAACACATCTGTGACATTCCTCTATGTATGTCAGTCCATTCGCTCTCCAGAAATGATGAATCAACGAGGCAGGCAGACTGCGGCCTTCACCTGGAGAAACAGAGTCCCAGGACCACGTGAAGGGACCACACCTTGACCACGACCGCTTCTGCGCAGGGCAGGAGCCCCGCGATCCCGGGGGCGGGTGGTGCCCAGCCTGGCCGCCCGTGGTCAGGGCGCCGCCAGCCGGGCTCTCCTGGGTCCCAGCCCCAGCTGCCCCCGAGCCGGGAGCCAAGGACGCGCGCGGGGTCTGTCCTGGGGCATGTAGACAGGACGGTCCTTGGCCGTGGAAATCACCCTCCGCTCAGAGAGGAAGTGGTTTCTTGAGGAGCAAGGGTGCGGGATCCCTTTGGGACAGCACCGACTCTCCTGGAGAGTCACGGGGCACTCCTCCCGGCCGAGGGTTTCCGGACGCAGGCGGGGGGCGGTGGGGGCAGGTGACAGCTGGAGAAGGAGCGGAGGGACCCGCTGGGAGAGAAAACGAGAGGGAGAGAGGACTGGCCTGTGCCATCTCGGGACCAAACCCAGCTCGGGTCTAGGGGATGGAGACGACGGCAATCTGCCGGGGGCAGGAAGGACACAAGCCTCGGACAGCAAAGGAGGGAAACCTTCGCACGCGGGCTCTGGGGCAGAAGGAAGGACTCGGTTGGAGGGAGGGAGGAGGATAAAAAGACGAGCATCCGTCCCTCTTTTTCCTGTTTTTATTTTTTGTTTTCTCTCCAAGTGCAAAGGGAATCAGCCTCGACTTTGGTATGGGGAGCATCCATTATTTAATGAAAATAGGACAGCAGTTTTTTTTTCCTCTTTGAAATAAATTCAGCAGCACTGCTTCTCCACCTCCTCGGTTCTTCTCCTTCCCCAGTTTATTTTCTCGTATCCCATTCCCACCGCACCCCTAGTCTAATTCCCGGTTGGTCATTTGGACTAACGGAAAGAATTTGTCTCAGTTTTTGTGTCCTGTGTGGGTGTTTTATCAGCTTAAATACCTTCAGAGTACACTATTCCGCTACCTGGGACTTCTACTCTCAATGTTCCAGTCCTTCTAGTCCAAGGGTTTCGTTATTAAGTGAGCTGTGTCCCTCCCTCCCTTGGTGCAGGCTCTCTTGCTGCAGGCGCACGCGTTTTCATTCCAAGCCCCTTGCATTCCAACCCCTCGCTGGGTTGCTGCTTTGCCCTCAGGATCTCAGAGCACATCAAAGGAGTTTGCTTTGCCTGCCCTCAGACCCTGACTTGGTGCCTACTGGTGGGGCTGCCCTCCAGACTGGGAATCTGCACCTCTTCACTCTCTTTTTTAATCAGGAGGAACTGTTTCAGTTCCTGATAATAAAAACAATCAAAATGCTTAGACAAAGCTGTGAAGTAGGGTAATTCGACCTGTATTCTGCACGCCCCACACACAGTACTTCCCTTCTTTCTCCCCTCCCCTCCTTTTCCTCCTCTACTCCCTCTCTGCATCAGCACCTCAGTTTCTGGCATTGCAAGAGTTAATTCAACATCGTGGATTCAGATATGAGAGAAGAGCTGGTATCTGTCCTTTTAGCTGTGCTGTAAAGTAGCCCAGCCACTCATTTCACCCACACAGGGAAGTGGTCCACGGACTGAGACAGTGAGGTTTCTTTTTTATCACCTTCTCTCCTCCTGTTCTCCTACCTCCTCTATCGTCATCATCAACATCATCTTTTATAACTTTCATTGAGCCCTTAATACATGCCAGTGACAAGAGATTCTCACATATTGGGGTATATGGGGTAACTATTTGGGTTCAAAACTGGTTCAGCTTGAACTAAAAAGCCTGATTTATGGCCTATCAAACATACATTGTCCATCTGCTTAACCACTAAAGTAAAGAATGCGCTCTCTTAAGAATGTGTACTTCCCTGCCTACACCCTACAGGTAACACCCTATCAGTAATGCCCTATTGGTAACGTCCGGATTGGTTCCTTTCCTGACATCACCCTCATGTTGACCTGCTAATTTGCAACCGAATACCTTTTGAAATTTTGATGAACAGGTATCCTGCGTGTGTTTAATGTATGTTCTTTGTTCTAAAAAAGATTTAAGACTGTACTGAAAACATGCTTCTCTGGAACGCTTTCTAAGGCCTTCCTGGGTTATAATCCTCACTCTGATTCAAGTAAAGTCACCTTATTTCTCTTATCTGTAGAATGGGTATTGGTTATTTTGTGTTGACAGCAGGCATAGGAGTAGGAACTTTACACGCACGTTCTCTCTTAATTATTATAAGGACTCATAATGGAACGTTCCACTTTATAGGTGAGAAGACTGTGGGTTAAAAAAGTTGAGTAGCTTCCGCAAGCTCATACATCTAGTATGCTTTGGTGCAGGGGTTTGTAAACCAGACAGTCTGGCTCCAGACTTGTGGCGCGTCACTACTAAGGAGTTGCCGTTTCAGTGGAGGAGCCAGGCCTGTAAACAGATAAATACAATTCGAGGATGTCAGTGCCAGCGCAGTAGAAAGACGGGCAACATGACTAACAGTGCCTGGGGGACTCAGGAAAGGCTTCAAATGTAACCTGACATGTGAGGTGGGCCTTGAAAAATGAGTAGGAGTATCCCAGGAAAACAAAGGGATGGGATAGTAGGTGCATTTCAGGCTGAGGGCACTGTATGTGGAATGGAACAAGTTGAGAATGTCTGCCACGGTGTGTTTAGGAAACAGTGAGCTCAAGGTGACTGAGGCATCGGGTTCATGAGAGAGTGTTGTGATGTGAAACTAAGAAGGGCAAATATGAAACTAGAGGCAAGAATGTCAAGGACTTTAGAGATCTTGCCAGGAAGTTTAGCTTTCATCTTGTAGGTAAAATGACTCCAGCAGAGATTTTAAAGAAAGAGAGTGACATAATCAAGTTTGTGTATCTGTCTGTCTGTCTTAAATGACAAAGCAGAAGTCTGGAGAATGGAGAGTAGAGCCAGGTAGTAGGGCCACTGGTTGGAAACTCGCTGTACAGATGATGGGGGCCTGGGTTAGTGGTGAGTCTGGAAAAGAGAGATTTTGTTCACTAAAGAATATTGGCATTAAGTCTTCTATCTGTTCCTAGAATAAAGGGCTTTAGGCACAAAGAATTTCATTCAAAATAAAGAGCACCAAATCAGCCCTCTTACTTTTATAGGTATAGTTAAAGTCTCGGAAGCTTAGGAAGATTAAACCACACAATCAACTAGTAGAGAATGATAATAGTCACCTTTTATTTAGAGACTACTGTCAACACACTTAGCATTCTTTAATACATTTGACCCTTCTAACTTTTGAGGGTAAGTACAAAGCTACTCTTAAGTCCATTTAACAGATGAGGAAGCTAGGATCAGTAACTTGATGAAGGCGGCATAGAGACAGAACTGGGATTCAAAACTAGCTGTATCTTATCCCGCATTCTTGCAGTTTTTGTATGCTCTTTTCTGAGATTGAAATTTAGGGGTCCTTACTCCTAATCTAGTGCTCTCTTCACTAGTCATTGCTGCCTTTATCTGCTGCTAAATGCTTTTCAGGCATCACTGGGCACCCATTCCTGACTGTCTGACTGCCTACTCTATGAATATGCCCTACAGAAGTGTTTATTGTAGATTCACTGTCTACCAAACACATTAAGCAAGATACTCTGATGACCCTTTTTAAGACGGGAGTTTTATGGTGAAAGAAAGAGAAAATACAAATGACATCAACCTAGAACCAGAAACAGCTAATCAAAGCTTTGAAGGGTATCGACGTGAAGGGTCGAGGACTCTTGGAGAAACAGCCGATGTTATTCAGCAGCTTTCTGTACCAGGGGCTTCCCATGTATTATTTCACTTAAGAAAACTGACTTCGAGGGGTGAAATAACTGGCAGAGTGTCACATAAATACTGTACAGAGGAGCTCCAGTTTATCTGACACCAAACTCAGGCTCTTAACCACTATTAGAGTGGTTAGTGAAGACGAAGTCAGTTCCATGGGCAGTAGTGTGTTAGTAAACATTTAATAACCAGCTCTCAAAAACAGCCCTGATTTGTAGTGTTTGCCAATTTCCAATTTCCATAGAGTGTAAACAATCACACAATGGCGAATTTCAAGCTGTCCATGTGACATCATTGAAGGCGGCGTCAGAAGTGATGTGCACAAGCAGCTCTGGAGAGCCTCCGGCATACAACCGCCCCATGGAAGAGGAGACGCTGGGGCAACGTGTGAGAGGAGAAGTGGAAGAGATCTGGGGTAATTCTTGGAGAAATAAGGAGTAATGAATGAAGGCTGGAATGGAGATTGGGTTAGTTACACTCAAAGAAGGTAGGTAGATTGAGCTAATTGAGATTAGGTCAAGTAGAAAGTGTGATTTAGCTGCTGGGGCAGCTATTTGCTTAAAATCACCATTCCTAAGGGGTTGCAATTTGCTTGAAAAAAGGACACCTAAACATTGACTTATTTTATCTGAAACTTTCAGCAGGCACTTGTCTTAATGACTGCTAAAACTGAAAACACGCTTAAAAGACTGAAATCAGGGTGAGGGGAATCAAAAAGATTGGCTGATATGAATTTCTAGCTATTTATCTACTTTCCTCTTTCTTTATGGCAAGGACAATAGCAGGCTGATGAAGGTGATAAAGTGATGGAAAATGAGCCTTAGCAAATACATGGACAATAAAGTTGAGAACAGTTACTCAGTGCTCACCTTCAAAAGAGGTCCTGGGGAAACACCCACTGGTTCTGTCAGACTGTCTGACTCTCTCATATTGACCTTGTGTCCAGGGGAAACAAATGTATTTATGAAGACTTCAGAATATTTAATTTTGTCACTTTATTTCACATCTTTCTAAGTATAAAACAACACCCATGCTTCTCTTATTCCCCACATAATCAGATAGTGCATAGGACTGTGAGGAGAAAAAATATTAGCTAGCCCCTGCAAATAATGTCTGATTTCCTTCTGGGGCAATAATCTAGCCCTTTAAAAGAAAGGATGAAAATAAAAGTAGGTTTCCCATGTTGCAGAATATTTCTATTTCCCCCCGATAATCAAAAGCTCTTGTACACAATCTGGATGGAAAGCATATTGGTCCTAAGAATCAATGAAAAAATTATATAAAGGAAATTTATATTTCCTTTATATAATTGGATATATTATCCAATTATATGGATGTCTGCTGTTTTTGTCTGCTCACTGGGGAGTGGCCCCCATCCCTGTGATTCTGAGGTTCTGTCCAGTGTGATGCCCACCTGGCCTCTGGCTGCAGGGGTGGACACATGACTGAGGCCTGGCCAACCACGGTCATGGATCTTCTTATGCATGGTAAATTACTCAACAGATGAGAAGAACCAATGAAATTTTTTCCATGAGTGAGAGAGTATTTCTTCCTTTAGGATTTCAATATCTGTGGACATAGGTTTAGATCTGAAGGTAATCATCTTTTCAGTATGGAGAAAGTTGGGCTGCAGCAGAGGAAATTGAGAAAATAGTGAAAGACAAGCAAAGGCACGTAGGGCTAAGATATGGAAAAAAGGACAAAAAGCCTTGACAACTTTGCTCAAATCCCAGTAAAACACCCTCTCTTCCTCTTTTTTTTTTTTTTGGTTAAGCTGGGTTTTTGTCATTTTCGGTTGAGAGTATCTTGGCGATTACAAAAACCTTAGTAAAAATTTCCCAACCTGATGACGAATTCCTGCAGGCTGACTGAGATTATAAAAATAAAGTCTCCCTAACTTAAAAAAAGGCAGAGGAAAGGGGATGGGGAAATACCGAAAGCTAAATTTCCGTCTTGGCTTGTATTCTGAGATACGCTGATTTATTTTATTTTGTTTCTCTGACCTATGATTCATCTCTCTTTGGACATCTCTTTCTCATTGGCACACAGACCACACTACATTCATTCGTTCATTCGTAAATTATCCTGGCTTATTATTTAACCTAAAATGCTGAGCCTTCACAGAATAGGCAAAAGACAAGGTATGAAGTTGGGTGGAGAAGAAAAGAGACGGAGATGCTGATCATTTTAGAACTGGACGGACAAATCAGCATTAGAAAAAAGTTCTTTTCATCCTAAATTTCATCTTGGAAGTCAAGCACACAGTGAAGCATCACCTCAAGACAGAGTAATTCGGGAGTTTTTCTGGGAAGATCCCAGAAGTTGAAGACTGTAGGAAGTGAGAATAGAAGATGACTCAGCTGCTGGTGTGGGGAAAAGACCTGAGTAACTAAGGCCCATCTTCTCAGGCAGGCCAATGAATACATTCCCCCTCTAGACACACTTCTTAAGCTGCTCTTTGACACGTCTTTGCCTTTAAAGGTTGAATTTAGTGTTCGTTTGATCCTGAACTCAAGATTTGTCTCAGCCCTGAAAAAGTCTAAGGAATAACCCTGGACCTTGCACACTTTTGAAGTGTCCTTGAGTCTAGGAAAAAGGATTGAGGGTTATGCCCTTTAGGCATTCTCTTCTAACCTGATATGTTACCCACTCTTAGACAGAATGCTTCACTCTCTAACTTGGATGTCATTCTCTATAAAAAGGCCAATCATTTTCCTTAAGAGATGTATCAATTAACTAGTTTTAACAGAATTTCAAAATTGAAAGCAATAGCCAAAAATCATTTAATCCACCTTCTTGACAGCTAGAACGCATCACAGATTCTGGTGATTTCGATGAAAGCATATATGTGTTTATAAATCTTTTTATGCATTGGCTTATATAGCTGTTTTAATACGTATTGTATTTTCTCACAAGCTTTTCACCTTGAGATACAATTATTAAGTGAATTTCTTGCCCTTACAAAGAAAAGTAAACACATTAAACACCTCCGTGTGATGTTAAAATGCTGGACGTTAAATTAAATTAAATATTTGTCCTATAGCACTGTTAGCTGAATAGGTTATGAATCATCTATGTTTGTGGAATATATTGCCTTGAATTATAATTTTCCCAAATCTCCCCTGTAAAGAACAAAGTATAAAGAACATTGAGGCTTAAAATCCTGAATACTGAACCACCTCTGTAGACTTCCCAGTATTGATACTGCATCCATAATCGTGCCTTAGTGAAATGTTATACAGAACGTTATTCAGAATGTTTGTTCTGAAAAGAGTTTGGATAAATGCACTGTATTTGAAATTGGTTAATGCTGTCTGATGTGCATCCAAATTTTTTATTATCCTGAGAATTTGATTTAAAACTTACAGGGTATCTTGTGTATTTACTCTACCTGAAAGTGCTCCATTTGCATTTAAGCAAGAGTGGTAACCACAGCCATGCGAATTTTGGTTAAGTTTTCTGGCTCCTGGGACCTCTACTACCTCATCTGTCACATGATGTGGCTAGACTGGTGGTGGGTTTTCTAACTGTGCTAAAAAGCCTTAAAGTGTCTAAAGGAGAAAGTGAAACTTCAAGCTACTTATCAAACTTGAGCCAAAGCAGCCCCACCTGTATCAGATTATTGATTACCTTGCAAAATAAGTTTTTATTTATTCATGTATTCATGAATTGATTAAATCATTAAGCAAATAGTATTATGTGCCTACTGTGTGTCTGTCTTTTCTAGTTATACAGCAGAGAATAAAACAGACACAAATCTCTGCCCTCATTGAGCATTTGTTCCAGTAAAGAGAGGCAGACAATATTCAACATATGTAGGTTAAATATATATTATGTTATATGGTGATAGAGTCTATAGAGAAAAAATGAAGCGGGAAAGGGAGATAAGGAGTATTGGGGCTGGGGGTTGAAATTTTAAATACTTGTTCATGGAAAGCTTCAATGAGAAGTTAACGTTTGAGCAAATACCTCGAAAGAGGTGATGGCGTAAACTACTCTAATAACTGGGGAAAAGGTTAGAATCAGCAAGAGCAAAGGCCCTGACGTGGGAATTTGGCAGGTATATTTAGGAATAGTGAGGAGACCACTATAGTTTGAATAGACCACTATGGGTTGACTGGATGTAACAGGGGGAATAGGAAATTGGACTTTAGAGTAAGCCTTTATTAGAAGAAAAAGATTTGTATTTAAATAAGGATTGGAAGCTCTTCATCTAAATTACTTGTAAGGCCCTGAAAATCATTTAAAATTCTAAGGTTGTTTCTTGTATTACACAATCAATGAGCATTCATTCAGTGTTATTTATTCTTTTTTTTTTTTTTTTTTGGCTAATTTATATCACTCTTCAGGGATTATGCATTTATCCAAGAATTGTTTCCTAATACTTTCCTGTAAACTCAACGATCTTGCTTATTTTAAGGGGAACTAGTATGGATAACCTGGGCCTAGTATATAATTAATTTGGCTTTCCAGAAGTCCATTAAATCTACGGTGATTTGTTTGTTTTAGAAGATCATATACACATTGTTTTCATATTTCTATAGTCGTTATATGTCCACCTCAAATCCTAAATGAAATTATCATAGATCGTAATGGCTAGTAGATACATGACAAAGCAAGTAGAGATAACTCTGAAGAATTTTTTGAAAATTAATCAAGTTGAAATTTCTTTTCAGGTGTCAAACATTTGAATAACCACACTCTGAGTGACTTTCTACTTAAAACTGAAAGAACTGTTTACTTCAGTTGAAAATTGGAAACATATAGACACCTCTGAAGAGAAACACTCAAGTTGGCAGAGTGAACCCAGACTGCTATACTTTTTGAGTAAATTTTGTGCACCTACTGAAATCACTAATGAATTATGAGTTTTTAGTCCACTAAGAGTTTTTGACATTCATTTTATAGTCATAGTGTAAGTTTCATAGTCAAATAGCTTAGGTAGATTCTTTCTCTATTCCTCATATCTGACAGTAAGCAAAGTGACTAAGCAGATTTCTACTTCGACTGCAATAGCTATGCACTTCTTTCTGTACCCAGACATTGAGCAAACTACAGTCTGAAATAAGAACATTATGTTTACCATAGGCTTTGAAAGTTCTTGCGCTCCTGAGCGCCAGTGATATATCTTGATTAGCTGGCATTATTGAGGATATGAGTTGCAAAATTTTCTTAATACAATGACTGATATTATTATTAACAATTGAAATTAAACAATAAAATTCAAGAGAATATTTTCTAAGGGACAGATAACCATCTGTCCTGCAGTCTATATCTAGAGTGCTTTTAGGAATTATTGACTTAAAAAATCTCGGACTCCAGAAAGGAAACAGAGTTTCATCTTATACCTATGTCATCTCTGTGCCTCTTTAAAATAGTTATATATTCCTAGACTTAATATAAATCCCACTTAGCCCTCTATTTCAATCTTTCTCATCAGTGCAATAGCCCAGCTTTTGCCCGTCTCCTGTCTTCTGCCTGGTCACTTAGAACCTTTACTAGACAGGCTTCTATTCACAGCATGGCCCTTTTTATTTTATTTGCACTGATGGCAAATAGCTTTTATTACTCTGTTCCTCTTGTAGATTAAGTTTCCTCACTTTATATTTTCAAGTTTTCACTATGGTGACTAGGACTTGGCTCATTCTCTTTGCCTTTCCTAAACCTTGGTCTGCCTAGTTGTGATACTGTGATCTATAATAAGAAAGATATATTTGGTCTTTGACCCTGTTCCTGGCACAGAGCTCATAAATCCCTTGGAATTTCCTAGGTGAAGAGAGCAACAAAGGAGTCTTTTGCTATGCTAATGAGGTGACTTTTGGAAAGCCCCCAGGTAATCTAAGGAAGGGGGGCTAGTTGCCTGGAGACCTAATCATGTGATTAGAGGGTTGAAACTTTTAGCCCCACCCCTGGACCTCCTGGGAGGAGAGAGGGACTGGAGATTCGGTTCCATCACCAATGGCCAATGGTTAAATCAGTCATGCCTATGTAATGACGACTCCATAAAAACCCAAAGGGTGGGGTTCAGCAGGCTTCCAGGGTGGTGAGCAGCTGGAGATTTGGGGAAAGTGGCGTGCTCATAGATCATGGAAGCTCTGCTCTCCTTCCCACATACATTGCCTGTGCATCTCTCCCATCTGGCTGACGCTCTTTCCAGATAGATAGTGTCAGAATAGAGTTGAATTGTAGGACCCAGCTGGTGTCTGAGAATTGCTTGGTGGTTTAGGGAAAAAACTCACATGATGGAAGTGGTACCAGAATCATACTAGTCCCATCACTGAAGACTCAGCCGAAAGCCCTTTCATTTCCTTATATCATTCTCCTTTCTAAGTTTGTTTCAAGGTTTATGTTCTATAAAGAAGAACTCTTTCTCATCACTATGATTCATACATAACTATATAGAGAATGCCTAATGTATTTGCAAAGTATTGGCTAGAAATGTGTAATCACCGATGGGGAGGTGGAGAGAAGAAAATGAATCAGATTTGCTGCGTGTTCTTGAATTGCATACAAGCTTTGTTCAAAAACTAGGAAGGCACACAGAACATATAATATAAGATAGTCAGGAACAAATATCAACCAGCCTCCAAAACCATTTTTGGTGAAACTTCATCTCCAGTGGGAAACTGTTTACATCAATCAGAAGAAAAAAATCACCTCAGCTCTTCAAATGCTCACATGCCTGATCTGACTGTGTTGTCACATACTGATGGGTCACTGTTTCAGTACAGGGCAAAGGGTCCTGGCCTGACCAGTAGGAAGGGGCCAGGGGGGTCCTGAGTTCTGATCTCAACAGATTCTAAGTAAAAAAGTTGCCTACTGAGCTGTGTCACTGCTCTGAGCATTCCGTCCTGACTGATGATGAATTCTTTTATACTGAAGATGCAAAACTCTTCTCATGTTCCAAGTACCATGAAATATGTTTTGCTCTGGCTGAACGTTATTCATTTTTTGCCTCTTGCAGTAAGAAGTACCCATTATGATGCTCTGATGCATGACTAAACTGTCTGGTAAATATCATTGAAATACTACGTATTCTCAGTTGTAACAAAAGCAATTGTGATCCAGATGCAGCTGGAAGACTCTTCATCTTAAGAACTAGATAAGGTGGTTCCAACTCCCCAGTCCCTAGATTTTGAAGGACAAAAATCTCTCCACTACATTATTTTGTGCAGCTTATATTCTCAAGTTTATTTCTGACTCTGCGCTCTTGCCTATGCTAAATTTTTTCAGTCTAGAAGTGGTCTTGACATCTCATATGCACTGTTCCTGGCTCATACAGAGAGGATGCACTGTCTTATTGGTTAATTTCCTCAAGGAAAATGTGTTTGAGGGTAGGAGACTTTATTAAAGTTTTGGGAAGATGAAGGAATTTGTGTTTAAATCAGGCCCCCCCTCAACTAAAATTAAAGGCATCAATTTATTGTTAGATATCTCTGATAAGCAAAGTGGATAATGATGAGCAAAGTGGTTAGGAATGAAGCTCTAGAATCGAAGTCCTTGGGGTAGAACCATGGCTTTACCATCACTATGAATCATTGTGTCACCTTGGGAAAGTTACTTCATATCTCTCGGCTTCAGTTTCTTCATGAGTAAAACGAAGATGATAATAGCATCTACCTCATAGGATTTTTTTGCAAGGGGAATTATTCCATTAATTCATACAAATTGCTTAGAATAACCTAACATATAGTAAATGTTTAATAATTGTTACTAATTAATTAATTAAAATATATTTAAAGGCCTTTGACCATTTCCAAACTCATAATTGTATGGCTTGGCCCTTGTCCCTTCCTTTCCCTCAGCATCCCCCCCTTCAATCCCCTTGCCAAATTCCCATTTTTATTATTTTGTAATTCCTATTTTAATTTTTACTATGTTGTTCAGTACAGAGCAGTATGCCATCACTTTTGTGGCCTTAGCAATATATGACTAATAGCCTTTAGAGTTACTGCTCCAAGTGGCTTATCAAGGCATTTTCCTAACTAGGACATATTCCTAGTGTGTGTCCTAGTTTATATGTATGATTATACACACATGTGTATCATACACTATACATATATTATACTATCCTCTACCCACTCTGAGTCCTCTCTGGCTGTGCTACAAATTAAATCAACGTGAGACCGAATAGCAGGAGAAAATCAAGTAAAGCTTTGTAACATGTATACATGGGGGAGACCTGGAAAAACTGGGTAACTTGACAAATGGTGGAGGTTCTCGTCTTTAAATAGCATATTCAGGTAAAGAGAAAGGAGGATGTTGGAGGTGGGGGGAGTCAGCTATAGGAGATTACCAGAAAAGCACAGTAAACAAGAGTATGCAGATTTAAGTCCTTGCCTTCTGCATTGATAAGAGTTTCTAGAGATAAGGTCATCCCTGCTTCTTGCCAGTACAGAGAGGGAGATACGTTTACAAATGGAGATTTCCCTGATGAATGTAAATGTCTCTTACAAAGGGTAACTTCTACTTTTACTTGGTTTTCAGAGCTTTGATAAGAATGAGTTTAGCAAGGACCCTCCCAGTCTATCCATACCCAGAGTTATCTATGGCGATGGCCTATCTTGGGGACAGACCTTCTATCTTAAATTCTTTTAGGCAGTTATTGGGGTGGGGGGAGGTCAAAGTTTCTTTCAGAGAAAATAATCAAGGTAAAGAGACATGTGTTGAGGTGGCCAATTCTGATCCCCCACAATACATATACATACAGTCAGTGGCTTCCAGAATTCCGTACGTATGTGTGTGCAGAATATTCTTAATTTATAGGATGTATTTTGATCCAATTCAGCTGCACGTCTTTGGAGGTGGTTCTCTAATATGTCATCACACTTTAGGAGAGACTGACTTTTGCTCAAGGTCACTTGCTGAGTAAGTACAGAGCAGGGATTCTAACAAGACTCTGACTACTCCTCAAAACCCAAGCTCCTTCTACTACACCTGGCCAGTTATTGGTGTAATCTCACTTAATCCTCACAGCAGTCTCAAGAGGCTGGCACTATTGTTATTACTTTCTACAAGTAGGGACACTGTTTATAAGTAAGGCACTATTGTTATTACTTTCTACAAGTCTTAGAGAATTTAAGCGAGTTGATTAAGATCATGCAGGTAGTAAATGTCAGAGCCTAAATCAGACAGTCTGCCTTTTGCAGGTCTACTTTTTAACAATCATGCTGTATTAACTCCCACCCCAAAATAAAGGGGGTCAGACAGACAGAGTAGGGAAATCCTAATATAGTTAGGATGATTTGTTCTATTAGAGGCTGCTTAGAACCACTGTTAAGAGAAAAACAATTCTCTAAAGGAATTCTACAGGATCCCATAGGAATGCTAGCAATTCAGTCCAACTTAGCTCATGGAATAATGAATTAAAAGGCATTTGCCTCCTAGCATTACCTTCCTGGTGGTTCAAAAGATGCAAATGAAATGTTAATGTTAACACCAAGTGGGAGAAACTACTTATTTTGAGAGGAAAAATATAGTATAAGAGCTCTCATCTAGAACACTGTTAATGTAAGGAGAACCGGGAGACAAGACGGCAGGCTTTTGACAAAAATCACAACTGAAAATGGAGCTTAAATAGTTTGGAGCATGAAAAGACAAAGAATTCAAAGATCAGTGTGTGTGTGTGCGTGTGCGCGTGTGTGTGTGTGTGTGTGTGTGTGTTATGAAGCTTCTCCTGTCGCCACCTCCCCTTACCCCTCATCTAGCTGGTGACTGACTCGAAGCCTTCTGATAAAAGCGCAGTATGTGACTCTTACTAGTTGGCATTCTCCGCTGGAGACCAGCCTCACACAGGGGTGACCCCGTGATGCACGAAAGGCTATTTAATGCCCCGGCGAAGTGGTTTGGGGACCAAGGTTTTATTATGCTTCGGGGATGAGAGTTGTGATCTCACATCCCTGATTTAGAGCCACTTAGGGCTCCGACAGCTCCACCCCGGTGTTCTGGAGGAAAATATTCCTTCACGCTCTCTGCCTGATCCGAAAGCGACACAGCTTCCCGATGTTCCGCCTGGGAGGTGGTTCAATCTTTAGAAATTGCCCGAGAAGCCTGTCCATCTGCTGGGGTGCCTGGCTTTCTGGAACCGATAAGGAGGAGCTTGGCTTTTAATCTGAGTAACTTGAGGATTTTCTATTTGTCACTTAAAATCGCCGCTTAACTCAAAACAAGAGACACATGCTCTGGCTTTTGTAGACACTGGGAAAATCCGTGCGACGAAGCACGGTCTAGAAATTCCGGATTTAATTTCCCCGGGGAGAGAGTAAATATTTTTCTACTTGGTGCTGGGCAGTCGGCTCAAGTGATCTGCCTTCCAATAGGGTGTGTGGGAGAGGGGGTGGTGGGACTTGGGCTGCCCCCCGCCAACCAGTAGCTGTTCCTGCTAACTCCCAGAAGGCGAGTTTCCACCTGTGCCACCTCCTCTACCCCTTCTTTCCTCCTTCTCTCCCGCCCTTGGACCCAGGTGCTGGTCCCGGGTGAGCTCCCCGACCCCCACCGCCCGGCCCCGCCGCTCTCTATATAGGAGAAGGGAGCTGCAACGTCATGGCCGAAAAGTCCCCGAGGACTCAGTTAGTGGCACGGGCGTCTGGGGGCAAGAAAAGGGCAGTTTGGCCTTTTGAACCGGGGGGAGGCTGGGCGGGCAGCGGGAAGCGAGAGCCGCATCACGAGGGCGACAGAAACGCCGCGAGGAAGTGGCGGTCCGGGGGGGCCCGGCGCGCACCACCCCTGCGTCTGCTCCCTATTGGCGGGGTGGCCCCGGGGCGGAGCCCCGCGGAAGCCCCGCCCCGTGGAGGGCGCCCGGACCGCGGCGCGCGCCCCCGCGCGGAGTTCCCCAGCCGGGCTCCGGCTCCGACCCGGTCCTGCAGCGCCTCTAGGCTGCGGATCCGCGCTCCAACCACCTGCTCGGCCCGCGTCCTGGGAAGCGGGGAGGAGAGAGGAGGGAGCAGGAGGCGGGGGGAGGAGGAGAGAGGCCGCTTACACACGCCTCCAGTCCCTCCACTCAGAGCAGCCCGGAGACCGCTGCCGCCGCCGCTGCTGTCGCTGCCGCCGCTGCTGTCGCTGCCACCGCTGCTGTCACCTGAGGAGACCGCCTGGACCCCTGTTGCCACCCACAGCGATTCCTTCCTAGCACCAGGCTTTTTCTGCACACTGCCACTACCATTCATATTATTATTCCAAGAAAAGGAGAATAACAGACCTGCCAAAAAGAACCACGTACACCTTCCCGAATTACTCCAGTGTCTCCCGCGAAGAGAGGGTCGCCGGTCCCGGCAGGAGCAGCCGAAGGGGCCAGGGGCGGTGTTGGAGGGGAGGAAGGAGGAGTTGGGGCGCTGCGTGGTGGAAAGTTGCGTGCGGCGGAGACCCAAGGGGCAGCGCCACAGCCCAGGGGGCGGTGTGTCCGGAGCAGCCGCTGTCCCTGCGTCCCGACGCGCGAGCGCGCGGGCAGCGCGGGGCCGGGGACGACGCCCCCTCCTGCGGCGCGGACTCTGCCGGTGGCCCCCGACGAGGAGGAATATGGCATCGCAGGCTGCCCCCTCCTGCCGTCTGGTCTTCTGCCTCTTGATCGCCGCCGCTGTCCTCAGGCCAGGTGAGTAGGGGCCTGGGGCAGCCCAGGCCGACCTGGGCCGGGGCAGTTTCCCAGGTCCCCCGGCCCGGGCCTTGCTCCCCGGGGCGGTGCGCCCAGGCGCGCGGGGGAGGTCAGAGGGCGGCGGTGCGCGCACAGAGCTGGCCCCGGGTTCAGTCACCTCTGCCGCACATCTGGGCTCAGCCGGTTGGCTCAAGTTTGGGCAGCCTGGGGGCCCTGGGTAGATCTCCACGAACTTTGGGTGCGGCCGGGGTCGGGGCTCCAGGGCCCGCGGGCAAGGTTCGTCCGGCTGTGTCCCTTTCCCCCTGCGCCTCCCGCCTGGGCGGCGAGCTCTCGCCCTCAGCCAGTCGCTCCGGTCTCTGGGTAATCACAGTCCACGTCACTGCGCTCTGGGCAGCCTTCTTTTCGCGTAGCTCTCGGAGGCAGTAACTGCCTGCACTTTTTCGTGCTGAAGCCCCTGGTAACTTCCCTTTGGAATGAGGAGAAGAAGGGATGGGAGGGGTAGCAGAGAAAGGGAGGACTTGAATCACTCCCTTAAAAACCTACTAAAGCTTAAATCGCGGTTGAACGCCCCCTCCCCCATTGTCTGGGTGGGTAGTGAGTGCAGGGGTGATGGCAGCGAGGAACGCAGTCTGCACTGGGGTTAGCGCCCAGGTTTGTGAGACCTTAGTGAGGGGTTTGTGGGAGTATTTCAGGACCTATGATTTCATCTCAGTTCTCGGTTCTGTACTGGGTCTCAGAAGAAACCGATGCAAAAGCCCCGGCAACTAAAATATCTCGCCGGGAATCCCTTTCCTGCCCCTGGGGACGTCCCCTGTCCCCAGGCGCTGTCATCCTGAGACCCGCCGGGCGGCTGACACGAGTTGGTCCTAACAGGGCGTTCTGCGTGCTCGCCGTCACTTAGAGCAGCAGGTTCATTTTCTCGCTAGACTTGAGGATTTTTTGGAATTGTGTTCGCCCTTTGAAGTTTTGATCTCTAGCCGTTCGTAGACATTTACAAGTAAAACTCCTACTTCCTGTTATTTGGCTGTTTGTTCTCTTACCCTTTTCTTTAGTTTTTATCAAAGAAAAACTCACTTTCTTTTCGCATCTTTTAATTTCTGCACATCCCTTAAATTGTTGGCAAGCTGAGGCCAAAGAAGAGGTTTGGAAGCCTCTGGATGTCTCCCAGGAAAAGGGGCCAAGTGGGGCTGGGGGCTCCAGCCTGATGCTCACCTGTGTTTGTGAGCTGCCGCTGCCGTGTGGGTGGGGGGTGGTGCGGGGGAGGCGGGTGCCGGGGCCCCATCTCTTCGTTAAAGTTACGTTTCTGGGTGAAGTAATGAGCTCACCTGCTGTTCTGTGGCTAGAGAAAGAGGCGTCTGTGACAAATCTCCGGCTCTGGGGCGGGGACTGTGAAACGAGAGTGGAGCCGGGTTTAAAGCAGGTGGGGTGGAGTGAGAACACCCGGGAGGTGAGAAGGGGAGACCCCCTTGGGTTTGGCACAGTGTGGATTTGACTTTTTCACGACCCCAGTGTCTGCTGTGGGAAGGAAGGGCACTCACTGTGGAGCGGGCCGGGAGAGGAGGGAGGACGGGGGTGAGGTAGTTCGTTGAATGCAAAGATCCACACGCCCACAGTCGGTTTTCAGTTTAACCCTCTCGCCACGGAGAGTCATCTCACCTACCCCCCTCCCCGGGACCACACGCACGCGCCCGCTTTCCTGTGCCGTGCGGTCGCCCTGGAATTTATTTTCAGTTGGGCCACCTCGGAGGACAGGTTTTTCCGCATATTTAACTGCTAAAAAGGGAGAGGTTACGCTTTCAGACCTCCTTCGCTGCGCCGCCAGCTCGCGTTTCTAGCCGGCACGGAGCTGCGCGCTTTCGGCGAGCGGGGAGCATTCGGAACCACGGCTGATCCCGGGGTCAGAAGCCTCAGACCTTCCGATCAGTGGTTTCCTTGAATTTACCGGGCTGGCATACGAGCAAAATTCTCGGTGCAGTGTCAATGTGTTTTAAAAGAAAGGATTATGGTACTAAAAGCGCCATGTCCAGACTCAGAGCGCCAGTCCGGGACCGCAAGTGCGCCTCCTTCGGAGCCCTCTGCGTAGACGAGCCCGGTGGGGATGCGGTGCCAAGGGCGGCTTAGTCAAAGGGACTGACTGACTTCCCCGCCTGCCGCCCTTCATTTCCGGAGCAGTTTTAACAGTGTGCCCAGACCTAGAGGACAAAAATTCGAGTTCGTGAAACTGCTCCTGCAGGTCTTTTGGTCTGTAGTCGCTCCATAGTCATTGATATACTTTAGGCGTGGCATGTTACCTGTTTTGAAGGGACGGGAGAATATATATGAACCGCGAAAACCGAATTGAGAGATAAAGGCAATGAAGTGTGTGCTCAGCAGTCCAGGGAGCAAGCATCTCATTATTCTTGTAGAAAGAGCGTCAGCCTGTGGTGACATTTTGTATTGCTTTAAAAAAGGCTTTCCTTGATTATTTACAAGGAGGTAGGGCCCTGCAGTTAACTGTTTCTTGACTTGGATCAACTGTGTGCCCCCCTCTCTGGAATTTTTCTTAATTGCTCACTGATATAAGGTTCATTCGAAGACATAAGCACACTTAAAGCTTTTTTTCAGTGGGATTTTATGTTCAGAATGTATCAGTTTACCTCAACAGGCCTTGGGAAAAGCATCAACTCAAATAATGTCCTTTCAGACCACCTGATCTGGGACTATTAAAATTTATTAATTTAAAAACTGCAAACTGCTTAGTAGCCAGTAAGTATTGCTTTTTCCTTGATGATTTATTCAATCCAATAGCAATTTACAATTTAATGGGGTTCTGTTTTCAGTAAGCTGCTTTTGTAGGCTTGGCTCAGGCTCTTGAGCAAGTCATTTCACCATTTTGGGCTTCAGCTTTCTCATGTATGAGTAAAACAGGGGACTAAGGATCTACCCTCTGAGATCTCCTTAGCTCAAAGCTCTGTTTCTAACAACCTAAGGTAAAAAGCTGATGTGGGCAAACCAGAGTCATTTTACAATTGTATTTTTCTAATGCTTTCAGATAGTCTGGATGGACACTATTCATATAAATTAATAATATTACTAGAGAAATGTCAGTGGACCTCAATTGCTAATTTTCTGTCTTTTTTTTCTTATTTTATAAACTGATTATAATATCTTGTGCTTACTCCTCCAGGTCTGAATAGAGCTATTCAAAAAATATGTGGTGGAGAGGAATTAGTTTCCCACTGGAAAAAGAGACTCCAATAGTAGGAAGGGTTTTTAGGTCTCAAAAAACCCCATTAGTGTAACCCATCCTTCCTGGAAGCCTGCCTCTATTTAAAGTGCATATGTAGTTCCTAGGATAAATTGTAAATTATGGTTTATGCCAATATGTTCATGTGACAAAGACTCATATGTCCACCCTAAAGATGTTCCTAAACAAAGAAATTGATTTGCACCATGGTTGTAAGTGAAATACAGTAGGAAATAGGAAATACTAATGCTTTCCTGTTGTTTTCAAATCTATAGAAATCCAAAATATTTTAATAACTAAATTCCAAACTTTTTGGAAAATTCAAACCAACTTTTCTTTTTAAATAGAAATTTGGAAGAGAATGCTTGCTACTGTTGACCTATTAAAAGGAAGAAAATCAATAAATATTTACTTTAATAGTCTTCAGTGTTACTAGAAAATTCTTTATACTGGAGTCAGTACTCATGTGTTCAGTTTTTAGCTATGTCAAGTAACTAAAAGTTATTTGGGAAAGTTACTTTTGTGCTCCTTTTTATTTCCCATCTGTAACATTTTCTCCCTATGTAATGCATGGTTCTGATTTTGGCAAGATTAGTAATTCTCTTGCTCAGCATTTTGAATTTTCAAGTAACACATGCTTTATTAATTAAGACTTTTTATTATGTTATTCATAAAATAACACTCTTTAAGTTATTCTACTTAATTATCACTGACCATTTTATTAAAAGCAGGCATAAATGTTTCTTTTCTTTTTCTCTCCTTTTTCTTTTTCTTTCTCAGCTTTTCAAGCCACTAAACATAGACCTTTGTAAAACTGAGCGTTATCTAAGTTGTTTTACTTGGTGTAAGGTGGCAGCATTTTGTCATATAGTATTTTAAATGCTTTATGATCACCTTGTCTTATATTCCCAAACACACCTCTTTCTGTTCTGGCCATTTATTTCACATAAAACATCATCAAAGAGTTCTAGCTCTCTGAAGCTATTAACTCAAGTAGACACATGCATTATATATCCAAAATATGTAGGAGAGCAATTGAGGTGCAGCTGTGATGAAAAAGTCTCTGTGCCTCTGTGTATACATAGAAACTTAAATTTAACTCCTCTCCAAGTGTTAATTTTATTCTTCATTGTTAGGTTTTCACAAAGACCCATCTCATTTCTTACACGTGAATGTATGTGGCTTATTAAGAAATGAGCTAACTCACTGGAATGCTAAAGAAGGTTTTCTTGGGAGTGGTGGGTGATGAATTAATATTTATTTTATTATTGCTTTTGGATATCAGCTCCTTTTTATTTTCAACAAGAAATGAAAAAGACCAGAAAAATGTCCATCTATATTTCTTATTCCTTTTTTTTATTAGGGCAGAATTTTCCCTTCCCAATGGAGAGCAAAGTCAAGACTAAAATATATCTTTTATATTTAAGAAGAGGATATTATAGGCTATTTGATAAGGTTAAATCCTATGGTTATTATAAGTATCCCTATAGTGTACAAAGTATTATCATATATTTGGAGTTAGTGATATTTTCATCCAGCTAATTTCTCTGTTTAAATAACAAAATTTATATTCCCCCCTCCCCTTATTATTGGATGGAAGATCATATATATTTCAGCTGGGACTAGTTCCAAATGTGCTGTGGTATTCAGTAATTGTTTTATGGTAACCTATTATCATAGCCCATTATTGTAGTGCAGTTCCAAGAATGAAATTAGCTTTTAGGGCTTCCTCTCCTATTTATCCAGTCAGTTGTCAATTATCCATTCCATTCAAGGGCAAATCAGAGCTGTGATCAATCCGAAACAGTTTCTAATGAAAGGATTACTTAATTTGACTTTGAGTTGAGGTACTTCAATGAACATGCCTATGTCTGATCTTCTAAGAATTCAAAGTATTGCAAGATAATAAAACTAATAGATTAGTCAGAAATTAGACAGATGTCCAGCTTCTCTGGCCTACTTCCCCTTTTTCTTCCCCCCCTTAAAACTCTCTCCTCTATCACTCCATGACCCATACATCCTGGTGTATCCAAGATAGTCCTGGTTTATGCCTGATGCCCTCATTCAATTATTAATGGTACCTTATTTCACTCTCAAAAGTGCAGTTTGGATGACAAATTATATGTTCATCATAATTATTAATGACTTGCCCCTCTATATGTCTGTCTTAGAGTACTTAACTGTAAGACATGCATTCCTCATCCTGATGAAGTGCATATTTCTAACCTTTTTTATTTAAGTATCAGCTACAGTGAAATATCAACAAGGGGTTATATACTCCTTTAATGTAAAGTATAAGAGGGAGACAAGGTTATAGCCTGGAACCCCAGAATGTTGTAGTGGGTATGGAACATTAAGGATCTCATGGTTTGGAATGGAAACCCAATTGACCTTAGATGCCAAGAGAATAATGGTGTTTGAAATTCACCTGGGAACCATACTGAATATGGCGTTATCTAGGGAAGGCCTATTTCAATCTGATCCTGAAATCCTTTCTCAGCCAATTGCACAAGTCCCATCCTGTTCTTCTCTAAGGTTTCTCAGTAGCTCCACTATCAATTTGGATGTAGAAAAAAAATTACCAGGGATGTCTATAAAATTGAAGGAAGCCCTCAAGTCTTTTTGTACGTGAAGCTACAGTTTTATCAGTTAGAAATGGTGACCTGACTTGGGGCAGCCAACAACATGTCTAGGACAGTTCATATCAAGACTGACCATTCCTAATTAAGCACCCATGTGCTATTTGGTTGAATTATCTCTGAGTGTCTCAGGTACTCAGAAAACCCCAAAAGTGGATGGAGATAAGGAAAGGTGAGAGCGTATCATTGAAGCACATAAGGTAAAGGATGCCATAGTTTTGTCTTCATTAATAGGGCAGAAGGAAGGGAGAGGACATTGGCCACTGTGACTAAAACCCTTATCAGTATATTCCCAAGGATTTTCCCTAATGGTTGGGAGGTTTCCGGATATGGAATCTACCTAGCTCCAAATTAAGCAAAAAACATAAAAAGCAGTCTAGCTACTTTTACTATATTTTTGAACCACAGTGTATCCGTTAACTATGCTGCATAATACAGTATTCCAAAACATAGTGGTTTAAAATAGTAACCATTTCATGTAGTTCATTATTTTGCAGGCTGGCAATTTAGTTTGGACAGTTGGGTGTTTCTCTGATTTTAGCTGGATGTCTTCATTCTGCTGTAGTTGCTGTGGGTCTGCCCAGGGATCTTCGCTTCTGGGAGTTGGCTGGTTGTTGTTCAGGGAAAATTGGCTCTTCTCCATGGTCTTTCATTTTCTAATAGGCTTCCCTAGGCTTGTGCTTTTGGTGGAAGCAGGGTTCTGAGAGAAAGCAGAAGCATACAAGGCTTCTGGCAAACTATCACTTATGCCACATTCTGTTGGTGAAGACAAGTCCCAAGCCCAGTTCCAATTCAAAGCTGAAATCATCTCCACCTATTGAATGGAGAAGCTAAAAACACTTTGCAAAAGGTGTGGATAAAGGCCAGGAGAGAGAAATAGGACCCATTTTGCGATCAGCCTACCTCGCACAATAATAGTGGGGGATGTGGCAGCAGCAAGGACCTTTACTGCAGATCCTTAGCACCATGTTCACAATTTACCACCATCTTCTTCTAGATCTTTTGGCAAGAAATATGACAGATTATAGAGGCTCAAGCAGTGTCCAATAAGAATACTGTTTCCTTCTGCTCAAACCTTACCTTCACTGGAATAAAATTATGGAAAGTTCAATGTGTGTGTCGGGGGGGGTGCAGAGAAAGAGAGAGATTGATTTTGAAGGGTTAAAGGCATGCAATTCATGGTCAGAAGCTAAAATGTGATAGAAGAGGGGTTGTTGGAAAAATGAGAAGGTGCCTTAGACATTCATCTTGTTCAGGTCTCTTATTTGACAGCTGAGATAGATGAAGTCACAGGTTAAGAGAGTACCTAAAATTCAATAGCAAATTAGCCACAGTTTTTAGAGATGACAATGTTCTTAGTTTCATTTACGCCTAGACTCATAGAGTCAAGGCTTGGAAGCTATAAAGAACCTTAAAATTACTTACCTACTTGCCTAGGGTCACATTGTTGGCCAATCCAAGATTAAAACTCATGTGAATTAACCATTCAACATATATAACAGCATTCAGTAAATATTATTGAGTGCTCAATATGTGCAAAGCACTGTGCTTGTTGCTGGGGACACTGCAATAGACTAGCTACTAGACAGTTAAGGCCCTGTCATGCCAAGAAATTATGTTCTGTCTGGGAAACAGACATCAATCAACTAATTATATAATTGTTTGCTAGAAGTTCTACTAAGTACTACAAGGACAAATAAAGAGCATTTTACATCAGAGTGGCCAGATTTGGTCTGGAGTTTAGGAAAAACTTAGAAAGATTCCTCCAGGAAGTGATATCTGAGGTATGTGCTGAGGAATAATCAAGCACAAGATATGCATGGAGAGAATGGCGTCAGTGAAGACACTAAGGTGGGAAGGAACATGGCTTCTCACTCCTGGAAGTGGCCAGGAATTCCTTGAATTTGTTCAAATACTTTCCTGTAATTTTCCTAATTTACTTACCAGTTGTGGGGTTAGAAGAGGATCTCTTTGATCTTATTCAAATACTCACACACTAGCAAATATTTGTATATACACTTCCCCCCTTTAAAACAATCAAGTGGGAACATACTATGCACATGATTTTGTACCTTTCCTTTTTCACTTAGCAGTATATTTTGGAGATTAAGAGACTATCTCATATCAGCACATATAGCTCTACAGTTTTTAACATGGTGTATTGGATTTTATCGTATGCGCCGTAATTAATTTAACCATTTCACCAGTTCTTGGAAATGTAGATTGTTTTCAATCTTTTCTATTACAAACAACACAGCAGTGAACATCCTAATACATATTCTTGCCCATATGTGCAATTACATTGGCAGGAAAATGTCCTGGAAGTGAAATTGCTGAGTTAGAGAATATGTGTATTTTTCATTTAGAAAGAAATTCTAAAATTACTGTTCAAAGAGTATACACTGTATTATGTGTTTGAAAGTTGCTAAGAGAGTAGATCTTAAAAGTTCTCATCACAAGAGAAAAAATTTTTGTAACTACGTGAGGTAACGGATGTTAACTAAACTTATTGTGGTGATCATTTCACAATATGTACATGTATCAAATCATGAAGTTGTATACCTAAAACTAATACAATGTTATATGTCAATTATATCTCAAAAATAAAAGAGTATCTACCTTTAAAAAATCTCAACAAAAGTATATGAGGATGCCCCTTCCTCATATTTCCTCTATAACTCTGTACTATTAATTGAACTTTTTTTTTTTTAAATCAGGATAATAGATTGGTTCTTATTTATTTAAAGCCTATGGGAAAAGTGAAAATTATAGGAGTAATAGGCACACACCCTCACATGTAAGGCAAAAGGTATAGATGGATTGGCGCCTAACTTTATTATACATGAGATGGAGCCAAAAATGGGGGAAATAGTACATTTATCATGAATTATTATCATTGCTCTTTCCACATAAGACGGCTAACTTTTGGAATATAAACTGTAATTGTAAGCTATATTTTCTTCCATTTGGGAAGATTCATACCCTGTGGGATCAGATTAACTGAAGCAGTGGATTAAGAGGTTGCTACATGTGAGCCTTAAGAGTCGTTAATATTGTTTTTCATTACACAAATGGTTTCCAAATATTTGTGTTAGTTCATTGTAGGCACAATATACATTGTGTGCATGGTCTAAGTAATGCCATTTTGTAAACCCTGTGTAATAGGTCTTACTAAAGAGACTTCAGTTATTCTTAAGTAAACCATATTTTGAACAATTCTTCCAAAGTTTGTTTTAATAGGCTCATCAAAATAGATTATGAGCTGATAAAAAGTACCATCTTCTGTAAATTTATAAAAAACATCAGTACCATTAAATATGTTTCACCCTGTAATTTTTGGGCCTATTATGGCCCTATTATGGAAAGTAGGAGTAAAATGTATTTTTATAGCCACTTTTATGTAGAAAAACCATAACAATATGTATGTGAAGAGTTTTCAAGAAGTATATGCTGAAGATATACTTTTTAAACAAGGCAACAAATATTCATAATGGAGTTATATTGGTATGCGCATACTGTAATTTCTTGAATAAAGCAGTTTCTGCCTAGCATTTAGTTTTAATGTTCAAACTTGTGGCATTTATACTTTATTCTGTAAGCATTTTCTCTACCTGATGATAGGTATGACATTCCAAGAGAAATGTTTATGTTGGTTATAAGACATAGGTTTTAGATTTTCGCAAAGATGGGCATGGCTTTAAATATGAATACTGCTGTTGCCATCAGATCTAAGAGTAGAATGTAATACATATTTGGATTTACCCTGTTGGATTAATCCCCTAACAACCCAACCCCAAAGGATGGTAATCTAGTCCTCAAATAGAAATTTTCTTTTAGAAATGACTGTTTAGTATGAGATAAAATTGCTTTTCTTATCATACTAGAATGTCAAATAAGTATCTGTTTATTAAAACAAATCCTGCATCTGCTCAGCTGTTTTCTCTTTGATGATAAGAAATATGTCTCTTTCCTAACATAAATGATAAAACAGTAAAAGAGTAGAGTTTCAGGGTATGATTTAGAGGTCATCATTTTTAGAATTGATCTGAAATATTTGATTAGAAAGTATCTGAATTGTCTGAGTAGTGACTTTTTGTAGACAATATGGCTATACCTCCATGATATTAAAAAAATAATAATTCTCTGCTTAATTTTTATAGATTGTCATTGCTCCCAGATTTCACATACTGTCAGTATATAGCACAGATTCCATTGCACAAGAGCTCAAGAGCTTGGGTTATGGGTCAGAGCATTAGTTTGATTTCTAGCTATTGTCTCTATTTTCTCATTTGTAAAATGAGCATAACTGTACTACCAAGTTCATTTGATATGACTATTTGAAAAGGTAATGAGTGTATAGTGCATTTCTCAGTGCCTGGCACACAGTGGATCCTCAACCACTAATAATTATTATGAATCATATTTTTCAGTAATCATAATATTATAATGTGGATTTATTCATATCAGAAAAATATGTGAAATACCCTCTTTTACTGATTGGAAGATATATTTCCATTCCATTTAGGTGCATTTTTGGGGTGCCATAACAAAATTGGAATTCATATTCTTATTAGGATATTTCATAGTCCCAATGTCTGTCAAGTAACTTTTCAGTTTTATCAACTCAAGGAAAACACAAATTGAAAATTACAGCGTTAAAATGTAACTTCTGCAAACAAAAACCATTGAGAATAAAAGAAGACATGTTCTAAAATTATAAGGACATATGTAATGTACAACATTATTCTTAGAAATTGATATTGTATATGTGCTTCTATAATTTGAAAGATACTAGACCTTAGAAAGAGAAAAAATGTATAATTATTAAAATGTAGTCATTTTGATGATAAAATTAGGCTTTTAAATACAAGGCACATTTCTCGACTATAATTCAGTAGAGGGAGCTCCACTACTTTCCTTTTATGAGTGCTGTAGGAGGCTTCTATTTATTATGATTTTTCTCTAATTTAATAGTGAAATTATTTAAATCTACAATTTTAAAATTAATGCTATTTTGGAAATTAAACAATATCCTCCTCTTATTAATGGGATTCAAAAAAATGCTTCTACAGATAATATATGTTTTAAAACTGTAGTTCTTAGTTCTTTGTACCCTTTGGATAATAAATTGCCAGAAGAAGTTAAGGTAGATATACTCTTGAGAAGCATACTTGACTCTAATATAGCAAGGTATCAAAGGAGAACAAAGTTTATTTCCAATGGTAAAATAATGAATTTTGTGTGTGTGTGTGTGTGTGTGTGTGTGTGTGAGGAAGATTAGCCCTGAGCTAACATCCGTTGCCAATCCTCCTCTTTTTTTGCTAAGGGAGATTGGCCCTGGGCTAACATCTGTGTCCATCTTCCTCTACTTTATATGGGACACCGCCACAGCATGGCTTGACAAGCCGTGTGTAGATCCGTGCTTGGGATCTGAACCTGCGAACCCCAGGTCGCTGAAGTGGAGCTCTCGAACTTAATTAACCGATGTGCCACTGGGCTGGCCCCAATGAATATTTGTGATATTATTTTTATGGTACCTATTAAATGAAAACAGTTATATATTTGAATAGGAGAGGAAAAGTAGCTAGTATTTTCTCAATTACTCTGCCAGATTTTTAACCAAATGATTATAGATTTCTATATGGAACTAGTCTATCTGCACATGTTTTCCTTTTTTTCATTTTCCTAAATATTCCCTTAATTTAGATATTGCAATTATATTTTCAATCTGAGTTGATATCCTTCACCTGTGTGACCCTAACCCTAATTTATCAGGTTCACTTTTGTCATGAAGTACTCTACCATTTGATTTTTAAGATCTTTGCAGCTTAAAAATTCTAAGATTCAAAGTTATACATGAATTAAGAAAACTTTGTATGGGTTTGAATTGATGGTAATCAATAACTTTTACTTGAGGTCCAATTAAGAAAAAAAATTTTAAATGATGATCGCCACTTAGTTTTTATTTTAAATGACAATGATTTTATTGAGTTCCACAGAAAATTGTGTAATCCCATGCATTAGACCTCCTAATTTATTACTAAAATGCTGTCCGTTAAAGAAATGGCCCAGTTCTCTGGCCGTATTTAAGAATCTCCAACACAGAGACGGCTTTTAAACAGTTCATATTGAAATTAGATATTTGCTCTTGTGGCCGTGCTAAGAGGGCAGCCTGGGGATTGAGGCTGATGGCTTGTTCATTACAATTTTAAGCATTCTCTAAAGTAAGTGCTCATTTTATTGTGTTTACTTTCCGTTATAGATTAGAGTTTGAGAATGTGGCTCCTGGAGCCAAAGTGTCTGGTTTTGAAACCTGTGTCTCCACTCTCCACCCTCCCAGCCAGATGACACTGGGCAAATCCGTGCAATAAGGATAACAGTACCTATCTCTTCGGGTGTGAAGGTTAAATAAATTAATACACGTAAAGCTCATTCAATAGTGTGATTGTCAAATGATAAACTCTCCATAAATTGTTAGTGTTGTTCCAGTATTTAATCTGAGTTAATCTTTCCGCCCTCTCCAAACTATGATTATAAACCCAATTTACTCCTATGACTACATAAAGAAGAGAGGTCCCAGGTTGCTCAAAATTATAACATTGCCAGCTGTAGCTGCTCCCTATGCCACCTTATTCTTCTCCTCTAGAAATGGAATATGAGTGGGAGTGATGTCATTTATTGGGCAAAACCTTGAATCCAGTTACTTTAAAAAACAAGTTATTCACAAACTCATGACATTATCCATGAATTATTAGTATCATGTTCACTGTAATACAGTTCTCATCTGATAATGAAACATCATTGCATTGCAATCCTGAGGTTAATATCTAAATTTAAAGGTAAATTTAAAGCTAAAACGAGACACCTTGCAGACTGGAGCTCACAATGTCTGAGAGCATATTGTTGTTTCAGGTCATGTGTGTAAGTTGGTCATAGGTAACTCAGGAGTCTGAAAGTATGTGTGTTTAAAAGACAGATTTATGGGGACTCTAGATTCAGAGTAAAATAGAGCATGGTGACATAGCATTTTAAGGAAGTGAAAAAAATAAACAATAGTCTAACAGATTTCCCAAACCGGTCTAGCCTTCCTCCAATCTCTTCCCCTCTACCTTCCAAATGATATCAGATATGAAGAGAATCTTGTAACCGCTCTGCTTAAAATACTCCAATGGCTCCCTGTTAGAGTAAAGATAAAATACAAACTTCTTAGCACAGCATTTAAGATGGTACTTATATTTCTCAACACAGTCTTTCTTGGAATTCCATGCTCCAGCCATACTTAGAAGTGTACCATGCCCTTCTTGTTGCCTGGATTGTTATTCATGTCACTGTCTTATTCTAGAACTCTCTCCTTTCCACCATCTGCCAACACCCTCCCTTTGCCTGAATAACTGGTATCCTCATCCTTCAGAACACAGTTTAGATGCCATCTCCTCCAGAAATTCTCCCCTGATCTCCCTCCAGTGTCTGTCCTCTGTGGTTCCAGAGCTCAGTTCACTTCTTGCCTGTTGCCTGTTTATTCTTGTCACTCTTCCCTTAGAAGACATAGCAGGGGCTGTGTCTTCCTAATCTCTTTTGCACTCAGTGTCTACTGGTATATAATATATCCCCGGTACAAATATAATGATTGAATAAATGGATTAGTCACAATTAGAAATCTTAATTACTAATGAAACCTATTTAAAATTGCAACATATATTCACATATGAATAAAAACATCTATATTGAGACAGTTTTTCATTTGCTTTTAGAAATTTAATTAGAGAATGATAAATCTCCTGAATTATGCTTTTAAACAAAACAAAACAGTGTTTGCCATATTCTACCCAAGCTATGCAAATGAAGTATTAAAAGAATGGAATAAAGTTAGTATAATTTTTCTTCCAGGTGTCAGTCCAGGTTAACATAAAATAAAAACTTTGATAACTGTATTCTTACAAAGCTTCCATAGACACTGAATGTTAAATGTAAGATCATCCAGAGAAATATAGAAATTTATTTAAATTAATTTATTTTTAAAACTGTAGGTTTTTCTAGGCTAATTGTAGGAATTCATTCTCAAAAGGCAGTAAATGACTGGTAATATTTTTATTTCTTCTGTTTTTAATTTTTAGATTAAACCTGTGGATCAGAGCATTTTTCTGAATGTGGCAAAAATAGTATAGAAAAGATTTCATGAGAAAATTGATATCATGCAGGCAATATTTAATATATTTGTACCACAAAAAATACATGTGTATTGTGGGCCATGCCTTGAATGCTGTTAGCAATAAAATATTAGAGATAGTTTGGAGAAAACCTGGTGTTACTTTTGCAAAAGGATTTTCTATTGAAGAATTTTGAAAATGCAGGCAGAAACCTAAGAAAAATTAATGAAAGAAATGGAACGATTTTATTTTTACTGAAAAATAACCTTGTGCTCTTGAAACTAACATATTTTAAGAAACAGGCCATTACTGATAAAAAAAAATCAGTACAGAATTGGATTTATCACAGTATCTAATTATTTGATGATATTTGATAGCTGAAAACTTAATAGTTTTAAGTCTGTCTGATGACTCTTCTCTGGGCAAAATAATCTTAATTCCTATAAATTTTTACTTAAAGCCTTTTTTATAAGCCTTGATTTATTTCCTTGCTTTACTTTGTATCCTTCCCAGTTATTCTGAATTTTAACTTTTACAACCTGGGATAGTCAAATTGTCTCCTGTATTCCTGCCCAGGAGTTCTAAAATTTTTCTAATATGTTATAAGAGTACTTGTCCAGATAAACCAATATGAATCCAGCACGTTGTCACTGACAGCTCCCATTTATTGAAAACTTGCTATGCTACATGCACAGTAGTACTTTACAAAAGAATGGCCAATATATTTGTAAAACCAATTTTAAGTTTAACAACAATGTATTTTTTGAATTACAAAATTTAATCTCACTTTCAGCCTTTTCAATAGGACTTTGAATGTACTATAGCATAAGTATCAAAAGGTAGTCAGGGTAAAGGTATTATCAAATAAAAGCCAGGTAAATTGGACTTTCTCTTCCTTTAAATACATAAATCTGGTTGGGCCATATCAGTGATCTGTCAAGTCTGGATTAATAATATAGCCTACATAACAATTTTTTTAAAAATCTCTTCGACTACTTGAAAAAATGTTACCCATTCCTGTGGATTCTTGGATTCTTGGATTCTTGGCATCTAATGTAGGTTTCGTATTAACAATGTTGTGACCCAACAAAATAATCTTCCTACAAACATGTAAGACAATGTGTAAATAACAGAGCTCTCAATTTTCCATGGAAACAGAATCCAGGGTTAATGTGGTGAAATAATTTTCATCAACAAGCCTTATTTTATGCTATGCAAATCGGTATAAAAGTTAGGTTTTATGTAAAAGGATGTGATCACAGGAAATGTGAGTCTTCTGTAAAAACTGTAGAGGGCAAGTGATGCTTAAGGGGGCAGCTTGCACTGCTGAGGGAGGTACAGAAGGGAATGAAGGGACCTCTCTACAGAGAGCAAAGAAGGACAAGACCTGGAAGCTAGCGTGAAAGGGAAATTGCTGTTTAAAAAAAGATATTGCCACAGGTTATTTATGTGGCCCAGTAGCATGGTACTATAGAACAATTTTGCTTTTTTGCTTCACTGAGCTACCTAGTTGATAGTACATTCTAGTAATTCCAAATTTGAATCTCTCCTCTCGATAACTAACAATCAATTTCTTATCTTGAAAGGGGAAGAATAATGGCTAGAAAGAAACTTCTTGAGAGAAATTTTGATGCAAAGCTTTCTTGAAATCCAGAGAATTATTGACCAAATTTAGCAGTGCCTGTCAAATTCTACAATAGCAGAATGTGAATTCATGGTTCTTTATTAGAGTTTAGGAATCTGAATGGTATTCGGTTGCTTAATTCTATAGATAAACTGAAGTTAAGCAATGCTAGGAAATATCATTTAATAGTAAAATTACATAAATATACAAGGTACCTCTTGGTTTCCAACTGAGCATATCTGTGTATACTCAGATCTGTGGTGAGTGCTGGAGGCCTGTCGTTACGGGTTCAGTTTCATACCTGAATCAACGAGAATCTAGCAAGACAGTGTTTTTAAAACAACCCCCCCACAGATGGATGGAACGTATGCTGTTGATATACTACTGAATGACCTGCTCTAAACCCAGGGGTCAGTGGGCCCGAGATAAGACTGGAGCATTGAGCTTCTGCTTCCCTCCCCCGGAAGAGTGGGGCGGGGGCTGGAAGAGAGTTGACCTCCCAAGTTTAAAGAGGAAGTTAAAATAAGAGACAAGAGTACAACAGTGTGATGAGTGGGATTACTCAAATTCTGAAAAAGGAAATCTGATAGGTGAACAAGTCTGAAGGGAGAAGAAATGGATACTAGAAAAGCAGAATTAGGAAGACGAAAATCAACCAGTGAAATATCTTTGGTCAGAACAGGTGCGTCTACATCTGTTTGGCATCAACCACACAATGGTTCATGCATGGGCCAACTAAATAGGAATATGCAAGGCCAGCATAAACTGCAGATTTGGTTCTAGTTATGGGTCCTCCCTTCATTTGTTCATAAATAGAGCCTAATTAAATCCATTCTCATTGGCTAGGCACGTTATTCCCCGTGGCCCCTACCCCTAGACGTTAGACCCTGCTTCCTGACAGCTTAGACTTGGCCCATCACCATATTAAAGTCAATATACATATTCAGTTGCTTTCTTAGTGAGTTGTGATGTTTTTTCTTTAAAAAACTAAAATTGGGTGGAAAGGTATATTATATTTTTTCTTATCAAGTTAAGCACATCTATGAGAAGCATGCCTATTTGTACACAAAGCCCTAAATCAGGAACTACCAAATAACTAGCATCATTATATTCCTTTTTTGTATTCCAAGTACCGTCTCCAACGTTTGGAATGCTATCCTTCTGAACTTAATTCTTCATCGTGAAAACAAACATCATAAGTAGTACGAGCAAGTTACCCAATAAACATTATTTTTTCAGTAGTTTCAGTCTAACTCTGGTTAATATCATATTAAGTGTTTATAATATTTCTAATTGACAGGTTTTGAGTTATATCCCCTCTTTTTACCCCAGGTCATTTTCTAAATAGAAATTTAGAGATTTCTCCATAGGAGAAATGGAATAACTGAAGAGTAGTGATGTTTTCCACAGCAGTATGACACAGCAAAACAGGCTGAGTTTGCTACAGGAATGGCAGGCGGAAATAAAAATAAAGTAAACAGTCCTCCCCACCCACAAAAAAACCAAGAAACCATCAAACAAAGCCCAGAAACACTTCAAACATAAGATCATCTTTTACTTTACTTGTTTGTTGGTTATTTACTTTGCCTTCTGGAAATATTCCACAATCTATTAGCTTTTTCTCTTTAGATGTTTGCAGCATGCAGAATGTACTACTAACTTTTAAAAAATGGCATTGATTCTCACACCAGAACCAGTGTGTACTTGTTAACCACATAACTATGTTGTTAAATATAATTGCTTCACACATAATAAAATAAAATGAAAAAGAAGTTAAGAAAACGGGCCCCATGCAAACAGGGCATACACTCCCCCCACTTCATTACTTAGTGATTAAACTAGAAAACATTGAATTGTGAGTGTTCGTTTATCATTGTCGAATCAATAACAATAACCAGGATCATCGTTGGGTTAATAACAGTGACCAGGAACTTTCCTCCTTGGTGAGGCCTGACTGCTAGTGCTCAATGGCAGAGTGATGTGGAAGCCTGGAGAGGGAACGTGAGCCCCAGGTTTCAGTTCTGCCTTTGTCAGCAGCCCTGGGATTTTGGTTCATCACTTCGTATTTCTGTTCTTCCTTTGCTTGTTCAATGACGATATTAGGCTGAAACTGAGGGGGGCTTCCTTCCATGTGATTGTGAGTGTTGTATCATTTTATTCCACTGCCAAATAAGAATGATCTTGCGTTGTCTTTTTTCGTATTATTTGTTCTTCTTTTGTCCTCATCAGTATGCCAACTAAGAGCTAGCCATGTAACATTTCACAGATTGACATGTCCAGTCACGGTGGACCATAGATAAAATAACTGAGCCATAGAAATAAAAAACACAATATAGGCAAGCATGAACAGTATGAAACTGTGATCGACAAGGAGGGATACAACTTCTCCCCTACTCAACATTGAACAAACTTCATGGGAGTACAGTGTTATATTTCATTTCAGTTTCTATATTTTAAATAAAGATATAGAGAAGTTGGATTTGGTTCAGAGAAAGACAATAAAATTGATTAAACATTATAGAGTAGAGGTCCTGTGAGGAAGGGCTAAGGTCTGGAGAAGGAAGGGGTAAAGGGTGAATTAATAGCCATGATGAGAACACTGATCCACGATTCCCTGTCTCCACAGACAGCTGTCCCACAACAATAATAATGAAACAGGATTCAACTGCTGAAAGAAAAAGCCAGTCCTTGACTTTGAATTTGCTAATGTTGGGGAAGACTCGGACACCACTATCCCAGATAGTGTTACAAAACGTTATAGCCACTTGTCTGTCTGGTGTGTTTTATATGTACTCCATACCTCAGGTGGAGATTTTCTGATGTCTCTTTCAACTTGGAGATCAGTATGAAATGATAATAAATTTGGTGATAAATGCTTCATTTTTCTTATCTGTAAAGTGATAGGAAGAAACTGTAACTTAAGATTCCTCCTGGTTCAAATTGTCAGTGATTTTTGAGTGTTGAGATGTTGTTCCTGAACCTTAGCTTAATATTTGATTATAGAAACATCCTTCTAGGAAAACTTATTTTAGGTTAAGAAACCAGACTTTCTTTCTTTTTCTTTTAAAATGTAAAATGGGTTGTCTTTTGAACTTAATAATTAGATTCCAAATAGTTCTACCCACACCCTGTGGATCTTGAGCTCTCGAGAGCTCAAAGCCCTGAAGCTTTACAGTCAAGATTTAGAGACTAAATATTAAGGATTTTGTGAAAGAAAAGAGGAAAAGTTGCCCACTTAAGCAACTTGTTCCTTATGTAATGTCTCTAGGTCAATTTTGTTATCTGTAAAATGAAAAGAAGAACAGTAATTATATCAGAAGTTTGTTGAAACAGCTAAGTGAGATAATCCTTGGAAAGTGATTAGCAAAGCGAATGGCAGTAGCACAGGCTTCAGAAATGTTAGCTATTATTATTAATACTGCCATTATTGTCAACATCCTAAACCGAATGTTTTAATATACCGTACCTTCCAAGAAAAAGTTCAAATATGACACATATTCAAATATAACAGAAAAGAGGAAAAAATTTCCACGTGAAGTCGAAAATTATCCCACGACAGTTTTCTTTATCCTTATTTATTAAAAATGTAAAGATCAGTAGTAAGAAAAAAAAGGTAGCGAACAATGTGTATGCTATGCTCGTGTGCATAAAAGTGGATATGTATTTAAACAGATGCAATTACTTAACTTGCTTGTATATATATAGAATTTTTTCCAGAAAAAAAAATACAAGAACATTTAATCATGGCTATCTTTTAAAAGGAAGACATGGGGTATGAGAGAGGAGGGAAGCTTTTTTTTTTTTTTTTAACTGCATACTTTTTCATATGATTTGAATATTTATAATGTGTGTGTATGATTTTTAAATAAACTACTAGTGCGAAGATTACTGTAACAATGGTGCTACTACCAAAACTGTAGAAGAGACACTTCTCGAGTAGTAATTTACTTATTTTGAATTGAGAAATTAGGACATTAAATTAGATATAGTGTTTTCCACAATTATGAAATTTTAGAATAACAATTATACTCATTTTTATATATTTCTTGCTTCTCTTTCTCTTCCTTAGGTACATGAAAGTTTTCTGATTTATTACAGTAAACCTACAAACATATCCGAATTAAGATGATCCTTCATTTTTACTGGCATTTTAAAAAAATACTAGTCCACACTGAACTTTAAATCATGTTTAAAATGAGATTGCAGAGTTTGCTTGTTGATAGGTGTTTTGAAGTGATTTACAAACATAAAATTGTAAGCCAATGTGATGACTGCTCAAGGTTGCTCAAACGTATAGTTAACAAATTCACACCTGTGATCACAGGCAAGCGAGTATGAGAAGAAAACATACAATAAGAGGAATTTAAATTCTGTATCAGTAATAATTTTCTGACACCAAAGGTTGTTGAACCACATTTAATGGAATGGATTATTTTAGAAGCTTGTGGCATAGTAGCCTTGGAGAAATGTTTCCCAAATTCTTGGGATCCCAATAATTAGGCCATGATCAAATTCACTTGTGAAATGGGGCATACATATACTCACTCTTAGAATTCATGATACAAATAAGCTTTGCTAATTACTGATGTAAAAAAATTTGCTTAACATTTTTTATAATTTGGTTTCTGACTTGAGACACTTGGAGAACCAATGTTTAGGAAATGTTACTCTAGTCATATTTACAAATAAAATACATTATATAAATATACAAATGAAACATATTATTCAGATTTGGGATTATTTGATTTCTGGTATCTTCTAGACTATTTTTCTGCATTATAAATAAGAGTATAACAATAGAAGAACAAAATCAATCTGTTCATTTCTATGAATCTGCGTGTAAGATTTCTGCATGATTTGGAATTTATATAATCCAAATTTTAACTTTAAGCTCACCTAAATATGGGTAATTTTCAATTTGGGGAAGTAGTCAATAATAATTGTATCATTGTTATAGTTTGGCTGATATGTTGAATATTTAGCACCTCGTAAATGGAAGCTAGAGGCCTCAGGGATTTTCAAGGATATAACCTTACTACACAGAATGTAGAAGAACTGTATTACCAAATTATTTTTATCAATTGTAGAAAATTTCAAAAGATACATATCTATAAGTAAAAGATGTTTTTTATTCTAATTTAAGGACTGTTTAGAGAAGTGGAAGAATATAAATCTCTTCATTGGGAGTTCACTGGAGGAAGTTAGCAGGGCTAAATTATCCCATTACAGTTTTAGACAGAGTTTTCACCCTCCTAGAAATCTTTGCAACATCAAGATTGATTCTTTTGGGGGCCAGCCCCGTAGCTTAGCAGTTAAGTGCTCGCTCTGCTACTGGAGGCCCGGGTTCGGATCCCGGGCACGCACCAAAGCACCGCTTGTCCGGCCATGCTGAGGCCGTGTCCCACATACAGCCACTAGAAGGATGTGCAACTATGACATACAACTATCTACTGGGACTTTGGGGAGAAAAAAAAAGGAGGAGGATTGGCAATAGATGTTAGCTCAGAACCGGTCTTCCTCAGCAAAAAGAGAAGGACTGACATGGATGTTAGCTCAGGGCTGATCTTCCTCACAAAAAAAAAAAAAAAAGGTTGGTTCTTTTTTGAGTATAGGTTTGTACAAAACATATTTATAACTTCCCCGATTCAAAGAGACACCACTTGGCCACAATCTCCCTGTAACTATTCTCTCTGGCATTTTTCAGAAAGATCACTCATAAAATGATTCTTTTGGATCCTGGCAGTGCAGGGAATGATGTCTTTTAGAGTGTATTCTGGCATTTAGAAATCCAAATCGTTCTGATTTCTAGGCCTTCCTTTGTATCTGACATTTAGTTCACAGCTAGTCACAACCTAATTCAAAAGAGATTAGACTTTAAAACATATGTAAACATGTTTTAAAAGAAACAACTGCAAGAATAAAATACTAAAATTAAGATGGAGTAAAAGGGTTTTTTTTATTTATTTAAAAATATAGCGAACACCTGCCTGTGGGTAGTCAACAATTCTAGAGTATTATAACTGACCTCACTTGTCAAGTATTGAAGCCAGGCTGACTTATGGAAAAGTGCTTTCCCTTTATGAGCTGGGATGAATAGTATATGAAAGGCACTGTGAATCCCTCAAATTGCCGTAGTAATGCAACAGCTACAGGAGCAAACAAAAAGGCTTTGTGTGTTTCACAGTACACTTCTGGTCCATTTCCTCAAGAATGCCACATCAGTAGCCAGAGTACTGTAGCACTTTCACTAATTATGGTAACAGCATGTAAAACACCTAAAACTGAAAGAATTAAAATTAATTCTTAGATAATTGAGGCCACTAAGAAAGTACAGAATAGTTTGGGGCTGCAGGTTGATTGTGGTTAGTTCCACTTTTACTTCTCCGTGTGTGTCCCTAACCCATGACTCACTCCGTATGTCTGAGATGTCAGTAACTAAACGAGACACAGGAGGGGGAGGGAAGCACAGACATCTTGAGACGCTTCTAGTTTCCTGTTACAGACACACACAGCCATGCTCAGGAAGCCGGGACTCAGGAACCCTCACTCCCTGTAGTCTAGGCTTTTCCATCTTCAAGAGGCCCATGGAGACATTTCTCTGCTTCTTTGCTACCATTTCCATTTACTAAGACCTCAGGGATGTCCTTTGACTCCTTCAGCCTGGGCTGACTTTGTAAAACAGACCTTTGTCCCAGAGGATTTTTAATATTATCACTGTTTTTAATAAAATACAAGACATGAAACATTCCACAAAATACTCCTGAAAATTATTTTCCTTATTTCTGAGTTACATTGTGTGGACTTAGAACTATACAGCTCTATGGCCTTCTTCTGGAATTCATGCATTTATTGTCATGAGCAAAGTTATTTAGTCTGGGAAGTGATTTTTTTTTTTTTTCCATTTTAAGATTAACTGCAGCCATACAGAAAGTGTGGCAAGCCAATGACTATATTTTGGAAAATTATTTAATAATTCAGTGGCTTACAGAGATTGCCTTCACTTTTCCTGAATCCATCATACTGGCCTTAGAAGGTTTTGCTCCATGTAGTTATCCTTTCCATTAGTGTGGAAAGTAGAAATAGTTTTATAATCAGTGAAACGAATGCAGGGTAGGTAATAATGACCATGGGTCAGAGAGAGGTTTTCATAGTGTTATAATTGGAAGCATAGTAAATAAAGCATGTACCTCATGCCACAAAATTATGCCTAAAGCTTATCACAAGTTAACAATCAGCACGTGTGATTTAAATTTCAATCAGATGACTTTCCTGCCAACTTATTGATGAAGGATTTGTGCTATTAAAAATTTTTAACATGGGGGCTGGCCCCATGGCTTAGTGGTTAAGTGCGCGCGCTCTGCTACTGGCGGCCTGGGTTCAGATCCCAGGCGCGCACCAACGCACAGCTTGTCCGGCCATGCTGAGGCGGCGTCCCACATACAGCAACTAGAAGGATGTGCAACTACGATGTGCAACTATCTACTGGGACTTTGGGGAGAAAAAGGAAAAAAAAAAAAGGAGGAGGATCAGCAATAGATGTTAGATCAGGGCCGGTCTTCCTCAGCAAAAAAAAAAAAAAAAGAGGAGGATTGGCATGGATGTTAGCACAGGGCTGATCTTCCTCACCAAAAAAAAAAAAAAAATTTTAACAGTTACTTTGGATCCTTTTTATACCTCTCCATTAAAAAATATATTTAGTGACCTCAACGGAATGGAGTATGCTTTTATGTTTTAAGTTGAACAATATTCAATGGAACTTTTTCAGGGTGATGTTCTATATATGGTCACTCTAATCCTATAAGTATGATAGATGTCTAGGACTTGTTGTCCTTGGATAATAGATGGAAATATAGAAATCCAAAGAAATAAATGGGTTCCCACTCCCCACAGGCAGATGGCTTTTCTTACTTTCTTATTCTGTGTATACTCATGTGATATATTTCTTCTATCTGATTTCAAGTGACTTTTCATATCAGCTTTATATTTTAGATTATTTCCCCTGAATATGTGCCTTTGTCTTAATAAGTTAAAAGCAATTAACTAAATATGACCCATGATTCTGGCACCTGTGTTATTTAGGATATTTTATTGCAGTGACAGGAGTCTACGAGATCTAGCTTAAGCAAAAACGGGGGAAATATAATGAAGGTACAAGAAATCTCTATAACCAAGGGAGATGATACAGCTAGGACTGAGGACTTGGGAACTAATTAGAATCAAGGGCATGAACACTATCAGTTCTGTCTCCATTTCTCAGTTGTTCTTTTTCTTCATGTGCCTTCTTCTCTCTGCCTGCAGACTATCATATTTTGATTCTAATGCCATATGGTAGTCTATAGCTCCTGGATTTAGTTCTCCATTCAGTAAACTAGCCAGTGTGGTTTGCCTAGTTCCACTTCCAAATTTGCACGGAAAGGATTCTGTTTGGCTCAGCTTGGATCAGGTACTGACTTAGTAGCAATCAACCATGATTGGAGGAGGGGAAGTTGACAGATTTCTGTGCAGTTTCGTGAAAACTGGGGATGTAGTAACACAAGGGACTGGGTGAGCAAAGTAATACTTGCTTACTACTGCACTTTTCATTTGATTTAATTAACCTAAAATTTATTGGACATCCATTATGAGCAAGCCATTGCATATAGCTATTGTGCTGGATAAAGATGAGTAAGATACAGTTTCTGCATTCAAAAAGTGTAAGAGGACGCAGCAGCTGCACAAATCATTGGAGTACAATGCAGACAGAGAATGGAGTTTGGTGATGATCATAAGGAAAGAAATAGGATGTTAAGGAGATGAGAGGTTTGATCCTTTGAGATTGCTTGGAATAGAAGTGATCTAAATATGTGTGTGGGCCAACAGAATAGAAGGAGCAAGCCAAAGGGGCTGAACTAAACTTGGAAGCAAATGGGGATTGATTGAGCAAGGTGTAAAAGTTGGAGGAAGAGAAGGAGCCCATAAATGGCAGAAGAGTGCTTAGGAACTTGTTGGGCTTCTTCTTCAAAGACAAAACCAAAAGGTGGATAATGGCATTAGTATCAGTTGAGTTAAGTAGAACTGTAGTGGATTTAATAAAGTTTTGGACATTCTTCAGCAATATCTACTACCTAGGAGTTAAAAAATGATGAAACCATAACGTCCCCCACTGCCTGGTCCTCTGTTTCCCTGGTTCTCTTCCCCTGTCCTTGATGCTCGTGGTGTCCACAATTACTGGCGTGGTTAAGTCCACAGATAGTGTTCCGGAAAAGAGATTATCCTTTGATAACCTCTTAGGGGTTATCATTCCTTTCCAAAGAGTATGGCCTCTGGATTTATTTCTTAGCAGTTTTATAGTTCTTTTGTTATATGTTAGCATGTGAAATAGTACTTTTTATAAAAAGGATGTGTTTGTCATTAGGTGGCATTAAAGTGTTTGTTAACTTTCTGTTTATTGGCTTTCAGCCAATTTTTAGCTCATGGTGACAGGTTTCCTATTGCAGATGAATTGAACTAATTTTTTAAAGTAACATTTTTTTTGTGAGGCTATATCAAATTGTATGCTAGAGTTCAAATGTATTACTTTGCCCAATTTCCTATTTTCTATTAAAGTTTATAATTCAAAAAAGAAAATACAATAAAAGCCTGTCTCCTAAAATTGTACTTTGTGGAAATGATGATGGCCATTACTCTGTCCCTTGAGGTTCATAAATTTTCCTCTTGGCATTTGTCCCCTTATTTAACTGGCAATATAAGTTTAGAGTTTACAGATACAAATCTGACTATTTTTTCAACTTTTGATTTTTGTTCATTCTCTGCAAATAATGATTTGAAAAAATACAGCATATCTGTTGCAGGTTGTATGCATATGTATATGAATTGATCCTATACAAGACGCTACAGTTGTTTTGTAATACAAAATTACATGAATATATTATGTTATGTTGAGTAGCAAAAAGTGGTAGCTAAAAGTTTAAATGGATGACTAAATTAAAAAAATACTTCTGCCATTTATAGAGAATGATAAGTAATAGAGTCGAGTTTTCAAAACCAATTCCTCCTCAAGTAATCCTCCCACAAACAACAAAAAAAATAAGAAACTATCCATCCACAAATTCAAAATCGTTTGTTATGTTTGCCATAATATCTTTTTTTTCCAACCAAAAGCCACTTTTTTTTTTTGAGGGAGATTGGCCCTGCACTAACATCTGTTGCCAATCTTCCTCTTTTTTTTTCCCTCCCCAAAGCCCCAGTACATAGTTGTGTATCATAGGTGTAGGGTTGGACCTCTTCTATGTGGGACGCCGCCTCAGCATGGCTTGATGAGTGGTGAGTAGGTCCCCGCCCAGGATCCAAACCGGTGAACCCCAGGCCGCCAAAACAGAATGCGCCAACTTACCTGCTATGCCAAGCGGCCAGCCCCCGCCATAATATCTTTTTAAAGAACATTGTGTTTTTCAAATACTACTGACTCTAAATTTGCATAAGAATTCGAATTTAACGAAGTTTTTAATGAAGCTCCATTTTAATGAAGCTTTTAAAAAAGTTTAACTTCTGTAAATGAAATTATTTGCAAGCACTAAAAATACCTAAAATGATGGTTAAGGATATCTTTTTAAATCTACTTCCTTTTAGAAAAAGGTTTCTTTTTAATTAATTTATTCAACGAGTATTTATTGAATGCCTACTACGGGTTACTACTGTGTTAGGTTGGGCGCTCGGGAGAGAGCAGCAGAAACAATGTGGTCCCAGGGAGCTTTCGTTTCAGGGGAATGGTGGTTCTCAAACTCGGACATGCATCGGAATGACCAGGAGAGCTCGCTAAAACATAGATTTTTGGGTCCCCTAGAGTTTCCGAGTCAGTACTTCTGATGTGGGGTCCAGAATTTGCATTTCTAGCAAGTCCCCATATGTTGTTGATGCTGCTAACCCTGGGACCACACTTTAAGAACAGTTGTTCCAGAGGAAGGCAATGTCTATCCACCCTGTGTCCATTAAGCCGACCCTCTGCTGACCCACATCCACTGCAGGACCCCCTTTGCACTTATTTCCAGTAGTAAAAATGCTTTGTATAGATGCAGTCTGGTGTGCGGATAGTGCACAAATTGTATAGCTGCTTATCAAATTACCAAGAAATTTACAAGGTCAGATATAATTTTCAAAGAGAAAGCTACTCTGTTTATCCCCATAAAAATGTATCATCAGCATTATGGCCAGATTTCCAATTTAATCATCATTTTATTTTAACATAAAGCATTTCTTTCTGATCTTTTGGTAACCCTCCAGTTTTCCATAGTCTTTTAAAAGTGATGGCCAGTGGTTCATTTACTGCAATAATTAAGATGGATAGCAGCATGCCAGCTGGAATGACTACACTTGTGTTTGTTGTATAAATTATTTCCCTTGTATGAAAGCCTCTTTTATGGCTTTTGCTTTGGTCATATCTTTTGTACCCTAAACTATTAAACATAGCATGTTGAGGAGAGATATTTATAAAGAAGCTGGTAATATTTACCAATTTTAATCACTATTAATTCATGTCTGCATTTTTCTTAGCACTGGAGATTGCCTTTCGCTTTGTTCCTTCTGCCAAGAGCAGGAAAAGGGCCTTCAAGCCCTCGTGAGCCTTTTTTCTTTTTTAACTACTTTTACACTTTCTTTAGTTTGTTCTAATTCTCAGCCCTTTTCCTTGTGAATCTTAAAGTGACTTTGGGCAGTTTACCCGAAGTACATTAGAAACACAGCCCCAAACGCGAATTTCTTATAAGGTGTATTTGAAATTCACTTAAAACACAGATAGTGATAGACTTTTTATCATTTTTAAAAAAATGCTACTTGAGTTTGATAATCTTTTCCATTTCAAAAATAAATGCACCTCAGACTTAACAGAAATTATTCAAATAAAGTTTGGACACTGGTAGCCTTATTTCTGTATCCATCATAGTATCTAACACATTTCAGTAAATATTTTTGTTCTAGACATTTTAACTTTAAAGGAAATTGCATGTCTGTTATCTTTCTGAGGCTTAAGGTAGTCATTGTTGCTATGTTTACAATACTCATCTTCCCTTTAAACTTTATAAATCTGAAAATAGGGCCAGTTCTGGTGGCCTAGTGGTTAAGTTTGGTGTGCTCCACTTCAGTGGCCTGGGCCCAGTTCCTGGGTGCGTACCTACACCACTCATCTGTCAGTGGCCATGCTATGGTGACAGCTCACATACAAAAAGAAGAGGAAGATTGACAGCAGATGTTAGCTCAGAGTGAATCTTACTCAGCAAAAAATAAATAAATCTGAAAAGATAAATAAAAATGTAACATTATGTCAGAATAGTAATTTACTTATTATCCATATGCCAGATAACTAGTTAAAATAATTCAGAGTAGCTAACAAGAAACGTGTAGTCATGATAAATATATATTATTTCACATGTATACACATATTAGACCTAAGTAGATTTATTGTCTGCAACTCTTTAAATTTCCTTATCAAATTTCAATATAAAGAAAAACAGTGAACGAGATGAGCAAGAAACTATACCCAGTTATTGCCACTAATGTTAATTTCTCTATTTCATAATGATTTAATGCTATTATCTCGATAATTTTATGCTTCGGTCCAATCTTGCAGGTTAGGCTTTTCTAACCACCCAAACCGTGAAAACTCGCCCTCCCTGGAAAATCCAAACGAGCCAGTCAGTTCACACAAAGGAACAAGGGTCACTCTGTTTGGAAAACTTTGGCTGTCTTTCAGCAGATTTGCCATTGGCCTGAGAATCCAGAGTAATTTTCTATCCATTGGCTAAAATTAACTTACGTAGCAGACAGCCTGCACCCCTTTATATAAAAACCATTCTTAAAAAGTAGGAAACAGTGTCCTAAATCTCCTGACCCCATCCTCCACTACCATCACCCTCTTTCTGTAACTGACTTGTTAATACATTTATTCTTCTATACAGATTTTTATACATTGTCACTACTCTTGTTTCCAATTAATTTAAATAAATTGTTTCAAATAACTTAATTTCAAATAAGTTAAAAGCATAATAGCTGAAAGGAGTAACTATATTGTCCTATGAAGGCTGATAAAGTTAATTTAAGTGAATTTAAACAAGGAAGAATGAAAAAAGTAAATATCTCTCTTTTGGATCATAAGATGATGAAGTATTTTTCTTATAGAATGTTTCTAGACATTTGAAAGCTTCTAATTTGCCATTGAAATTGGCAAAGACAGATATTTTATTATTAGGTTTTGAATACTAATTTTTGCCATCTGCACTAAATGTCATTTAATTTATAAATAACAAACATAAAGTGTTATCATTTATACATGTACAAAATATTTTAAAAGAATTTCTAAATAAGAAATTTTCATTTTATTTGTTACGAGTGTTAAAGGAAAACTTTTAGTAATAGACTGATCAAGCATAATGTGTGTTTTTGTTTTTCCTTTTTTGCCCCCCAGCTTTATTGAGATATAATTGACACATAACATTGTATAAATTTAAGGTGTACAATGTGTTGATTTGATACATTTATAAATTGCAAAATGATTTAGTTATCACCTCTATCTTGTCACATAATTACCAACCATTCCTTTTTTTATGGTGAGAACATTTGAGATCTACTCTCTTAGCAACATTCAAGTGTATGATACAATATTATTAGCTATAATCACCATGCTGTACATCAGATCCCCAAACTTGTTAATTATATAACTGGAAGTTTGTACTCTTTGGGCAACATCTTCCCATTTCCCCCATCCCCCACCTCCTCGCAACCACCACTCTACTCTCTGTTTTTCTAAGTTTGTCTGTTTTAGATTCCCCACATAAGTGCTATCATACAGTATTGGTCTTTCTCAGTCTGGCTCATTTCAGTCAATATGATGCCCTCAAGGTCCACCCATGTTGTTGCAAATGTCAAGATTTCCTTCTTTATCATGGCTGAACAATATTACATATATATACCACATCTTTATCCATTCATCTGTTGACAGACCCTCAGGTTGTTTCCGTATCTTGGCTGTTGTGAATGATGCTGCAATAAAGGTAAGAGTGCAGATATCTTTTCGATATTCTGTTTTCATTTCCTTTAGATATATACCCAGAGGTGGGATTGCTGGATCATATGATAGAGAGAAAGAACTCTTCCTAGACAGAATTGAAGAAATATTCAAGTGCAAGGTTTTCTGAAGATGGGATGGTGGTGGTGGTGAAGCTGGTGGTGGGATTTGTTGGGTGAGGGAAGAGAAGAGAATAGTAACTAGTCCATTGTTCAGAGACTGGGGTCAGATAGACCAGGGATTAAACTCCTGCTCAGTCACCAGCTAGCATGCACCCTTGACAAAATTAGTTCAACCTTTGATCCTTTGATTCCCATCTGTAAAATGGGGAAGGTAATACCTTTTTAATAAAGTCATGGGATCATTAAATTTTAAGAATGTATGTTAAAGCACTTTATACACAAAGTAGGCACTCATTAACGAGAGCTGTTATTAGAAACTCTTAGTAAAGAAGAGAACAAACTATTATTACAGAAAAAGGAACAACCGCTGAACTCTCAGAATTGTACAGCGGATATGAGACGTTTCCCTCAAACGTGGAAGTTGAGCCTTGGTCAGAGTGTAATAAGGAAGTGCTGCAAGCGTTGATAGTTTCATAGAAATTGTCTACTGATTTCACAAGGAAGACCCACATCTTGGTCATTGGTGATCCCCTTTTGTGTTGAATAGAGATGACTATAACTAGATACTAAATGACAAATTGAGATATGAGCTGTCTCTCTGGAATTTCTATCTTGTACTTGATGGAACACCACCGAGACTTATGAACCTTGCTGACTTCTACATACAACTACCTGGGAAGCTTCGTTGGGGACTATGCCACAGGAGCAACACAGGGGAGGAGCAGGACAGAATTTTTAGGGAGAAGATAGTACTCAGATAACTTTGTCATAAGAAATATGTTTTCCTTCCCAATAAATTCATAGTTGCTATCAGTATGGTTGTTTGTTCATTCATTTGCCCAGTAAATTTTTATTGTGTTTATTATGTTATTAATAAGGAACTACACCTGGAAATACAATGGTAACTAAGACAGGTATAGTCCCTGCTTTCACAGAAGTTATAGTGTGTCTAAAAATTCTTTTAAAAATCATTCTGACTCTTTCAGAGGGTATTCTCCATAGCAGGTAGAAGAAATTATGTAAAGTTGCCACTCCTATACTATAACCCTTTCAATGACCACTGACTTTCTTCTTATTAGGTATGACCAGGTGACTTAGATGCACTGAAGCAAAGTAAATGCCTCTAGGTCAGGTATTCAACCCTGACTGCAATTTAGGATCATCTTGGGAGTTTTAAAAAATACTAATAATTGAGTCTCACCACAAACAATTAAATAAAAATTCTGGGGCCTGGGGCCTGGGCATCAGCATTTTTTTAAGATTTTGGAGTTGATTCTAATGGGTAGCCATGATTAAGAACCACTGCTTGAGAGAGAAAAACAGAGAGGAGAAACAGCAATGACTATATTATTCTTGGATATTGAACAATGATAAACACCAAAGAGGAAGATAAAAATAATACTTCTGGAACTTTACCAAATTTTCCCCTCATACGCTTCAACTATGTGGCTTATACAGAAAGCAAGTAAAACGACTTACTCTTAGATAATCTAGTGATTTCATTTCTACTCAATGGAAATTTCTGTCAAAAAATGTGCCAGTTCTAGATACTTTGGCATATGTTAGGAATTTCCTGTGCTAACAATAAATGGATTATTGTACCAAGCTTTACCAACAGGGGTTATATGATTACCATGAATTTAGGCCCGACTGATCTATATGTTTAAAATAATAACACCTACATCAGTTTGAATTTGGCACTTGTAACTTTAAACAACTGTCTTTATTCATCCTCATGGTCACCTTTGATATTATAACAGGGCCATCTGAACAGCTGTACCATTTGCAGTTTCAGTCTCCAAGATCACCAATCTGGGTCACCCAGAATTAGCACAATGGGAAAGGCAGGTTGGACAGGCTGCGTTAGAAATTACAAAGGCAAGTTGTCTTAAGTTGGAGGAAAGGAGGTAGTTTCTGCTGTGATGTTTACCATAAAATCCATCAGAGAATTAGTGGTGGTTCCATGCAAATCAGGGCAGAAGAGTTAATGTCCATTTCTCTTGTGTGTGTGTTTATGTGTTGTGTATGTGTTTTTGTACCCCATTATTGCTTGTACCTCCATGGAAATAGGCTTTACTAACTTGGTTTATGATCCACTGTTGGTTTATTTGTAAATCTGAATGCTAACTCATTTATTCTGTTTACCTTTCTGAGGCAGGCAGGCTTCAATTGACTTAGCACGCTAGCAACTCAGAGCGTATGAAATCTAATCGCATTTTGAACCATCCTTAAATTGCTTCATATCCACACTTTAGATTCTGCATCTGTGAGAAAATGTTTGATGATGCCGTCCTCCCCTGTGGGGATTTGTTTGAGGAATAAATATTAAAAATGGTTGTAGGGCACTTTGAAAATACAAATTGCTATGAAAAAGTTAATTGTTTTCAAAATTTCCTTTGACATCCACTTACAGGGAAAAAGTAGGATTTCCTATCATAGACCTTTTTGAGAAATTTAATATTTGGTTTATCCTTAGAATTTTCTACATACTTGCATACAGTACTTCTCCTAACCCATTAATGGAGTTGGTAAACATCATATAATATTGAAAGATATTTCTATTAGGCAAACTTTCAATTATTCATGTTAATGGAAGAATATTGCAGATCTTACAAAATGACAGACTATCACAAAAGATCTTAGGAAGGATGAAGAGCCAGCAAATCTAGAGGCCCCGATCTGTGTCAATTTGCCTCAGTGTCTTTGTCAACCGTGGATAATAATTGTGTTAGAGGCCATGTGAGCAGGGACAACCCAGCTTAACTGTACAAATAAGAGGAACTGGGAGTTGGGAACAGGTGATCCCCAACCTCCCAAGGCATTCCAGTTCACTCTAGATGCCCCACTTGGTGGAAGAAAGTGTATCTGTTGGGTATAGCAGCAGTAGAACAAGTGTCAAAGAAGTAATAGTAGTAGCAATAATAGTAGTAGGAAAAGAGCAGTAGTAGCAATAGCAGCGGTAGCAGCAGTAGTAGTAATAGTAGCAGTAGCAGTTGCAGTAGTAATAGTAGTAGCAGTACTAGTAGAAGAAGTAGTAAAAATAGTAGCAGTAGTAGTAGCAGCAGCAGCAACAGTAATAGAAGTAATAAAAATAGCATCAGTGGCGTCAGGAGCAATAGCTAACGTTTATTGACTATTTACTATGTAGACCAGACACTGGTCTAAGCTCTACACGTTTTAATTCATTTAATTCTCACAATAACTCTTATAACATGGACTAGTCCCATTTTACAGGATATTGTCTATGAGGACGTCATTCACCAAAATCAGCAAAGAGCCAAAGGGCAATTGGTGTGCAGTGTTCGAAGTTTAGAGATGCAGGTTGATCATCTGCTCAGAGCTGAACAGGGTCTTCTACCAATGCTGTCTTTAAAGCAACAGAAGTCCTCGGGTGACTCTGAGTACCTGCTGGCCTAAACAGCTTCCACGCTAAAGAGCAGAACATATAGAAATCTCTACAGCCCTCTGTTTGGGGTCTCATAACTTGAGAGAAATATAACCTAAAATGAAGGAGTAGAATATATTTACCCTAAAGATGAAAGTATAAAAATGATTTAATCACATATAAAAATTTATATTGTAAACAGGAACAAAGGGAAAAACGTCTCAGAGTGGTAAGGGCATTTTATGAACTGAAATAGGTTGCTGAAGGAGGAAATGGAATCTTTCCCCTGGAGACATTGAATGCCAGGGCTCATAGCACCACTATAGGATGATATGAGTGAAACCTGGAGAAATGGGGATAAACTTCGAGTCCTTTTCAGATCTATGATTTTATAAAGTAATTCTTAAATTTTTAATATCTCAGAACAGTACCCATAAGGGGAGAAGGAGATCTATGTGTCAAATATTTCGGACATCAGTTTCCTTCAACGTTCCGCCTTCACACTCTTAGGACTATGGTAAAAGAAATGAACCTGGACGTCAAAAAGCATTAGACACAAATGTGCTTTATTCTCGCTGTGAACTGATACAGTAGATAATGTTTAAGTTGTATAAATGTAATTAAATTTGCAATGTGGTACTCAAAATTTAAACAAATATATCCCTCTCACAGTAACACTGTTAGAGGTACAACAAGGTAGAGTGATTTTGTACCTAAAACTAGTAAAATTAGTGATCCATACACACTTGTTTTCATGCAAGTTATTGATCTCGTATTGTACTTTGTGTTTGGGAAATGCCTGAATTTTAATTCAGAATCATATATTTTTTAAGTGCCATATTGTTTCTTTTACACATAAGATGATTTACAATTTTAAGTGCTACGTTCTTCAGAAGAAAAACGGCTTAGCTACAGCGCCAGAAGTCAACACCAGCAGAAAACAAATTATGGTTTTGTTTAGTTTAAGAGAAATTTTCTGCAGCCCCCTAATTTTGGAAAATACTAGGAGAAAACGTGAATAAAATATGAAATAAATATTAATGTTCATCCAGTATGTTTAATATTTTATATTAAATATTCAATAAGAACTGATGGATATATTAATGGAGCTATAGCTAGAATTTCTCCAAGGAAACATTTAAAAATAAATGATTATAAATCTCATGTATACGTGCTCCTCATCATATGATAAACAATAATAAAAAGGTTTATTTAAATTTAGTATTTTCAGATGCTTACGTTTTGCCTGGATTATATGAATTTGAGCATATAGTTAGAAAATATATCTTGCCATTTCTGCACGCCTGGTTCTAAATCAAAGTTCTACCATGAGTTAGCATTGTGACCTTGGATAGGTTAATAACATAACATCTCTGAGTTTCCGTTTCTTCATCTGTAAAATGTGTATAATGATAGTATTTACCTTAGTGTTCTTGTAAGGATTAAATTAATTAGTGAATTAAATGCTTGCACAGTAACTGATGTTTAATATGTCAGTGAAGATTATATTTTATAATTATCATATGATTTAAAATATATCTGGTAACACCATATATTTTAGGTTAAGTATTATAGGTTAGACAGTTATAGAAAAGCTATATTTGTATGGTAGTTCTTTCTGGTGTTAAATTTCTGTATAAATCAGGATACAAAATAGTTTCTCCACTTCCTCAATACACATTTGCACATCATTTCAATCTTGCACACCTGGGGATTCATGCTATAGCCTAGAACATGTCTTGACTCTATAGTCAAACGTACCTTACTTCTAGTTCCTGCTCTGGCACTTAATAGCTGGCTACAGTGTAAGTCACCTATCCCATCTCTGACCTCCAATGGTCACCTGTAAAATGAGAGGATTGACATTTAACTCAAAAGCTGTTTGGACTTATAGATATAACAATGTCAAGAATCTCTATCGTTGACACAGAGCAGGCTTAATACTGAATGGGTAATGTGTCTGCAGCGCCTCCTTATTGCAACATGTGTTTGATCTTTGTAGGCTTCCTTTTAATTACAATCTCTTGTTATTGAAGAAACAGAAAAGAAAAGTAATGGGAAAATAGAATGTGTAATATTTTTGAAATTTTGCATTCACTGAATGGAGGGAAATGGCATAGTACATAATTATCTTTACTTAGGCCTAAAGTGAACACATGCTATGATGTTATTTATCAAACATTATTCAGTTCAATTTAGCAAATGCAGTGCCTACTATATGCAAAACATCATGGCCAATGCTGATGGGGGGATAAATGTAAACAAATTAGACACAGTTCTGCTATTGAGTGGCAAAATCCAGTGATGGACAAAAACTCAGTTCAAGATAACAGTGAAAGTGTTTGAAGAGATGCACATTCAAAGTACTATAAGATTGGAAGAGAAATATAGATTTGTTTGACTGGGGATGAATTGGGTAGCTTCCTTATGTAGTTGACCTGTGAAGGACGGGAAGGCTGCTGTCAAGTTTAAGGGCGCTCTGGAAAACAGCTTGAACAAAGAAAGACTCAGATTTGAGAAAGCTCAGAGCATGTTCAGGGAAACTAGAATACAGGGTGTGTGTATGTTTATTTGTAATAAATGGGCTGAGAGTCAGAGTATAATGGGAGATAAAGTTCAAAAAGTAAGTTGTGATCAAATTGAAGAAGGATTTGAATTCCAGGCTAAGGGATTTGAGAACACATCTACGGCTTTTTTGACTAGGGAAATGACAAGACCTAAATTGTGTTTGAAAAAGGGAAGGCTGATGCTAGTATTTAAGATATGTTTGCAGAGAGAGCATTTGGAAGGAGGGGGAGCATTTAGGAAGCTTTGGAGAATGTAAGAGCAAGAGACAGACCTGATCTGATCCATTGCAGTGAGAGTAGAGGTGACTCAAGAGATATTTTAGATAGAGCACTAACAATATCCATGGCTGCTTCTGTAGTTTTGGCTTCTCCGGAAAGCACTGTTTTGCATGCCCTGTCAGCCTAGTAGTCTGAAAAGGTTGCAAAGGCCTCTTTAGAGAGCATGGCGAAATAGTTGACGGATGCCCATTTTTCCATCCTTATTTACTGAGAGACTCTGGGCAAAGTGCCTAAATTGGCTCTTTCTCACTAAACATGAATTACTTGCCTTCATCACTTTGGTCTCAGAGAGGTTTTAAGGATAAATTAGTTGAGATAAAGTTCTTTAGAAAGAAGAACTATGAAACATATGGTTTTCCTGGAACAAATAAATCTTACAGATGTCTCTAGGTCTATGTTTTAGAAGTAAATTTTAAAAAGGCAGAAATTGTGTAAAGTAAGCAGAGATAAGCAGGGATCACCAAATAATAGGCCCTCCGGGACCAGCTTTTGCATAGGAAATGAAAGTTTCTCTCCACTGACAACAGTTGACTGATATGCCCTTAAGAAAACAACCTGCTGATCAGCCCCACAGCCACAGGAATGCCAGCCCTGGAAACTATTGGTTCTCTTCTGGAAGCCATATGAATGAGTATGTTGAATCAAAGTAGCTGTATATAAATTAGTTTTATTTGAATGTATAACCTTTTAGTTATTACTGATAGAATTATATGTTGTATTTTTTCTACCATGATTTTTGTCTTTGCGCCCTCTCTTTTTTTCAGTCATCCCTACAAATTTATGTGAAAAGATATGTCTTCATTATACTTTTACCAATGGCTTTTCTTTGAAGTAACCATAAATGAACATCAGTAGACTTCACAGAAAACATTCATCCTATAGGTTTTACTGTCATTCTGTAGGTGGTATAGTTAAAATATAGTCAGAACAATTCAGATATTTTTGGGCGTAAAGTAAGTGTATATATATATATTTTTTGGTATATTTTCCTACTGATATTCTTCATATCATATCATACATAATTTTGATAGATACTATGTATGGAGATTATGTTTTATAATTATCATATGATTTAAAATATCTGGTAACACCACCAGATATGTGGTGTTTCTAATTTTCATAGATACATACATATCTGTCATGAGATAGTATACATAAAGCTTTTAGCACAGTTTCTGCCACACAGTTAAGAGGTCAACAATTGGTTATCATCATTATTATTGATAATAGTAATGATGCTATTATTATCAAATTGCCCCATATTACTCTTCCTTCTGTGTTCCTAATCTTGATAAGTGGCACCACTATCCAACAATTTTTAGACCAGTAACCTGAGTTATCCTTGACACATCTCCATCCTCATAACTCACAAACAATCAATCAACAAATTCTGTTGATTCTACTTCCTAGATATCTGCACATCCCAGCACATTTTCTCCATTTCTATACATAGCTATACGCTTAGTTCAAGCCACCATCATTTCTTCCTTGAGCTGCTGCAATAGCTTCCTAACTCATTTCCCCACATTTCTCTTATAGACTCTACAATTTGTTCTCATATTATAGCCGGAGAGATTTTTAGAAAATTCAAATCTGATCATGTTACCGCTTGCTTAAGTTATTTCCATAGCATCTCATAACCTTTCATAGAAGATCGAAAATCCTCCATATGAGCTACAAGAAAAGCCCCTCACAATCTGCTCTTTGTCTGATTCCTAGTGCCATTCATCCCCTCTCTACCCAAGCTTCAGCTTTACTGAACTTCCTTTATTTCCCCGCAAGTCCCCCTGCCCCACCCCACCCAAGGCCTTTACACACACCATTTCCTGTGTCTCTAAGGCTCCTTTGTCACCTGGCTAACTCCCACCCTTCAGGTCTATTGACGTTCCCAGAAGCTCTCCTGTTATCTTCCTCCCTCCCACTCTACCCCCTGCTGACCTTATTAAATCCTCTAGAATTTTTACACTACATTCACTGTGTTCTGTTTACTTATTCCAGATCTGCTGTTCTCCAACTGATTCTTAAGTTCCTTGAGGACAGTGACAATTCCATTTTTTCACCATTTTGGCCCAAATACGTAACATCCATGAGCAATAGATATTTGGTAAATAGTTGTTGAGTGGAATGAATGAACGATAGTGAGAAGATAATAGACTTGTTAACGATTCAGACCTGAGCTCAAATCCCAGCCTGACCACTTGCTGACTGTGTTACCTTGAACAAATTGTTTAGTCTCAGGTTTTTTTTTTTTTTTTTCATCAGGAAATTGGGAGATAATTATACTCTCCTCATGATGCTTATGAAAGTTAAAAAATATGTAAATCACTTATTGTATTTTCTATAAAAATTACTTCTTCTTTTTTCCATTTATATTTAGAAGGGGTTTTTTTGCAGCAGTAGCAGTGACTTTGATTCGTGTGGAGCAGTCATGCCCTTTCGTTGTGTGTTCTCCTAGGACATTCGGAACAGAATGTGCTCCCTCGTTGTCAATATGCTTTGGATGATTGATGATGAACCATCTTAGTATCTCTGGGAATGGAGGCATTATTACCTCACTACCTCACCCCCCCCCCTTTTCTTTCCAGGAATGAGGGTTTTTTTCCTCTATAACTTGAGGAGAAGAGGTGATCTAATGTTTAAAAGTGCCAGGAAAAAAATTGTCCTTTTGCTGATTAATTCGAGGGGTCTGATTATGTGGTGCAGTGGTGCCAGCTCACCCTGAGTGAAGAAATGTATTTCGTTCTCATTTCCTCCTGTGATGTATGGTTCTGCTCAGTCTTTCTTACAGGGGTCTTTAAATTCATTGAGTATAAGCTTTAACGCAAATCTGGTGTGTTTTGAAAATTGTTGCTCGATTTTTTTAAAGGTAAAACAGAGAATAAAGGGGTTGAAGAGGTGACTCTTGGTTTTAATAATATTAAAATACAATCTTCACCCACCGTCCATTTAAAAATTAGATTTCTGTTTCTCATGTGGGACACTGCGTGTGCTGGCTAGCTTTAGAGTGAGAATTTAAACACTCAAAAAGCTTTGAAGTTAATTCTCCATTAAGAAACAGCTGAGAGGTTGAGTATGACACCATTTCTCTTGAAGCTGCAGTCAAGCAAGTGTGCTTCTTTAAATCAGTCTGCACAACCGTGAGATTAAAAAAAATTAATGACACTTCAAATTCACCTCATAGAGCAAACTTTTCTAAAACCAAGGATTGTGATGGTTGAGGAATTGAATTTTTTTTTTCCTGATATGTGGGTCTTTTGTTTGTTTGTTTGGTTTGCTTTAGATCTGCTACTAAGTTAATTTGATGCATTAAGGCTCATCTGCCTCAGAATTTAGAGGATTTTAGCTTCAGAAGGCTGCGATGACCAAAATACAAATGTGGAGCGCCACGTTGTAAAAAATATATTTAGGACAAAAGTTAGTGCTTAATCTTTTTGGTATTCAATTGCATCTTTAGTTTCTTGAGTCTCCTAAATATTCACTCAAGAAAAAAATGCAACTTGTCACAAATGGAATTTTTTCTGAGTTTTATTTTTTTTACACCAAACTCTAAAACTTTTTCTTGTATTTCTTATATATTATCACCCACCTGCCATCTTCTTGCCTTCTTACAAATAAACCTTCCTTATTAATTTCCATTTCTGTGTTTCCTTGAACAGTTGGCACCTTCTGCTTTCTTTTAAGATCATTTCCCTTTTCCCCCAAATTCCAGTACATGTACAGGACCTGCAATTTTTATGGTTCACTAAAAGGAGGATGCTGTAAGATAAAAATTATCATATAGGTATGTATATACCTATATGATAGGTATCATATATTTTGTATAGGTATACAAAATACTAAATTTCCCCTCGTTTTTCTCAAAAATGTAAAAAAAAATGTGGTATTACAGTTTGAATTATCATTTACTTCCTTAAAGGCTACAGTGAGGGCAAAGAAACTGAATTTAGGGAAAAGTCTGGAAAGTGTTTAAGTTCAATAGACAACTTGATTTCTGAGTTACATTCAGATGGGTGCCACTTCTTTTCATTGCTATATTTGAGAAAATAGTGTCAAAAAGTTAACTTTGGACTATGTAAAACATTACTAATAAAAATGAAAATATAAAACAGGGGTCCAGGAAAGGCTAATGTTTCTAGAGCACTGATGGAAAAGTGAGATAATGAATCAAGAGAGAGCTATTTTACATTCACCTTGAGAATTGGTAACAGTGATGCCCCAAACTATGTCACAGAGAACGCACTAACTCTGCAATGTTTCAAGGGTCATTTTGACAGGGAGAGTTCAGAGGTAAAGAAGGAAAATGAATATAAAGTGCCAAATTTTGTTAGGCCTTAAAGTAGGGGGTAGTAAAATTTCCTATAAGGAATTTAAAAAAAATGTAGAGTACTAGAAATTATAAGTGGTCCCAAAGGAGTTCTATTTTTGCAGTTGAAGTAGCTGCTACTAATATAAGACTTCACAGTATGTTGTGGTCAAAATAAACAGGTGGTTATGAAAAACTAAATTTCTCTAGAGAACAAATAAATAATAAAGACATGCAAGTAAGTATAGTTTCATAGTTTACATTGTGAAGAAGGTCATAGTGAAGGTAGAATTCAGTGTCATCCCCCACGTGAACACTTGTTACGTGTCTACTGTGTGCCTGGCACAGTGATGGGTTCACTGCTCTAACCATCTGGACTTGTATATGGAAGATGAGTGGGCAGAGAGAGAGATAAAGCCTTTTTATATGTATAAGCACAAATACAAAAGCTTTTTTGAAATTTTTGAAGAATCACAAATATTACTTCATATTTTAAATTCAGAAAGATTAGCAAATATTAAATACTTTTAAAAATTCCCTAAAATGTAAGTGCTCCAATTTTATCACAGATGGTTGACTTATCTAATGTCTTAGAAAGAGCCACTGTTGGATGTTCTCCTTCCTCTCTTCCTCCCCTTTTCTCTTTCTTACCTTCATTTCTTCTCTTTTTTTCTAATTATTTTTCCATCTCTTATAACAATGAATTTAAGTTGCTTACAAAATTAAAGCATACATTGGGGACATTTTAAATATAAGGTAAAAGAGAGATCGGAAGTGATTTGAAAGGAAAGTAGATATTATTATACCAGGTGCATTAGTCAGCTCGGGCTGCCATAACAAAATACTATAGACTGGAGGCATAAGCAACAGAAATTGATTTTCTCACAGGTCTGGAGGCTGGGAAGTTCATGATCAAGGTGTCAGCCAGTTCGGTTCCTGGTAAGAGCTCTCTTTCTGGCTTGCAGATGGCCACCTTCTCACTGTGTCCTCACATTTTGGTGGCAGAGGGGAGGGGGTGAGAGAGAGAGAGAACTCTATGGTTATGATGTCACTTCTTATAAGGATACTAAGACTATCAGATCAGGGCCCCACCCTAATGACTTCATTTAACCTTAATTGCCTCCTAATAGGCCCTATCTCCAAATGCAGTCACACTGGGGGTTAGGGCTTCAACATATGGATTTGGGGGGCAGGGCACAGAATTCAGTCCATAGCACCAGGGATACGCATGAGGTAGTGATTGTCTTTGTTCACTAAGTGTCTCATTAGGCAACACTGTGTACTTGAAGGACTCTTGATGTTGATGTCACAGAGAGTGTTGTAATGCTCTGCCACATGCCAAACAGGTAACTTTGGGGAAACTGCTTAACCTCTCTGCATCGCAGTTTTCTCATTGCTCAAGTAGGGTTGACAAAACCTGCTTTTTTGCACTATTATAGTAATCAACTAAAATTAAGTAGGTGTTGCACCTTATCCAGTGCCCTACACATAGAAGGCATTCATGAAATTCACACTAGTTTTTCTTCTAATTTCTTAAATCCAGTGGAAAGAAATAAGATGATTGTGTAGATTCCGCTTTTAAAAATAAACGAAAAAAGATTCATGTAAAGAGAGTATATTTAGTTCTACTTTTAAGGAAAAAGTAAAAAATCATTCTTACTTTTATTTAGAAGACTTTGAGGAACACAACGAACAAAAGATTTTAGCTATAGTTATGTATGTATTTATATATATAAAGTGTGTGTATGTATCTATATATATATATTCTTTAAGTGACTATTTTTTATATCGGCTCTCAATAAATGTTTAGGACAGTTCATCGACATGTACCTCAATTTAAGTCATGCTTATGGACACCTAAACTGATTTGATGTGATGTGATGCATGCACGTTGTTTTTGGTGATCTGACTTAATAGAAGTACAGGGGTTCTTGATGTGGAACAGGCTGCAGTGTCTGTTAAGTCTTTGAAAAATTTTGTGGTATCTGCTCACTTGCATTTTTCTGAGGAGAATTTTCATTGTTCTTCTTGGTTTCTCAAAGAGGCCTTTACTTGTGAAGATGAAAGCCAATATAACAGAGAGATAGAGCTTAAAGAGCCACGAGGAAGGGACCATGTACGCATCTCTGTGGCTGCCTCTCACAAATACTGGACATCTGTATTGTACTTTGGGAAGAACTGGATAGGAGTCGATTCAGGATTGTGCTCACTAAGAGTCCCTGAAGTTCCTTCATTCCACAAATAGCACACAGCCTAGAAATCGTTACAAGGAGTAAAGATACTCAGGACCCACATGTGGAAAATGAGAAGTGGCCTTTTCTTTTCACTCCAGAAGGGGCAGCTTTCTCCTTTCCAGTTTGCCAGGTATAGAACACTTGCAGCACCTGGGACAAAACTTATGATTTTTCTAAATAAAAAAAGTGTTCCAAAAGTGTTCAGTGCCAAGATACGTAATGTAAAGTTCTTTATTATATTCTCAGAGTTCTGTATTGCAAAATACCGAGAAGACCATTCTAACTTAGAGAAATTCAAGGACAGAGTCTACACACTGGTATCCTCTGTAAAAGAACCCAGATTTGGCTTGAAGAATGTTTGCTCTGAAGAAATATTGCATCTAAACATCAGCCCAATGAACTAACTCCAAACTGAACTCTCAGGGAGCTCAGTGAATTGATTTGCTGGATGAGAGTATTTGGAATTATGTATTTGAATTTTGGAAATTATGTGTCGCATCAAATAATAATTTTTGTTCTAATACTATCTTCCTTCGCTCATAGAACATCTATTTCCTAACGCCACTCCTGGGCCATTCAGTTCAGCAATCATTTAGAAAAAGCCTAGCATGTTCCAGCAGGTACCAGGTTCTTTCTCTCGATGCACTCACAGTGCAGCCGAAATGACACACATATTCACAACTAACCATAATGCACTGGGAATGAGGACTATCATGGAGATATTGCTATGGGAACATAGATGAGGGCCCAATATATTCTGATGGAGGTGTGGAAGGTGTGTGTGCTGAAGAGAGGAAGGTAAAAGGAGGGAGATTTATCACCTCTGTGGAAGTATGGAGAAAAGATTCAGGGGTTTTAGACACAATTTGGTTGTATTTTAAGTTAGGAAGTCAATGATAGATTAGTCGTAACTTTAATCTGAAACAATTTTTTCAGGATTGGCAACCTGTGAGCAAATGATTTAGTAAACATTTGTTTATATTCCTCAGACTCTATTTAAAACATATTTTTAGATGTTAGGTGTTTTATGTATATTATCTCCCTCAACATTAGCAATAATCTTCTGAGGTAAGAGTGTTAGCTTTATTTTAGAGGGGAGGAAATAGCTTTGTGGAGAATGAGTAAATGGCTCTGGTTACACAGTTAATTATCACCACCAACTTTCTAGCTGAGTGAATTAAATGTATGAGAGGAACCTATAAAAATGAGGAGACAAATTACAAAATTGATAGACAAAAAAAGAATAGTATCTGTGCTATGCTTCTTTTGAGGTCCATAAAAAATTAAGTCTTTGTGTTGAACATAACATTGAAAATACCAGATCTCAATGACTGCATGTTCTATTTATAATAAATTTTTATCATAAGACGCCAATAAAATTGGTAACTTGAAGAATTACTTCCTCACTATTTTTAAAATAGAAAAACAAATAGATCACTTTTTAATAGTATCTATTCTTTTCCTCAGCCTCCTCTACCCTAATGAAGGATCCAGAAGGAGATGGTTTCTGATAGAAAAGCGCCACTCTGAAAAGTGGATTAAGAGTTGTCACCCGTAGAAATCCTACGTTCCACAACCTTGCCCAATCCATGGCATTTAAAGTGGAGCTCCAAAGAAGTGCTCTAGTTGAAAAAAATTCCTGGGAGATTTTTGTTCATTCTTGAGTCAAAACCTTGATGAGGTTAAAAACATTTGACTCCACTCTGGGGCCTCAGGTTTGAACAATTTTGGCCCTCCGGGGTGACAATACTTTAAAACAACTAGTAATTTCAACATTATTTCTAGTGGTACTAGTAATGCACTTAAGCAGAAAATTTGTTGACTTACCTCTTTTTACTTGAATCAATGCACTTTGTGGAGACTGATTAATGAATTAATGCTTCTGAATTTTTGCTTTGCCTCTGAGATATTTTATAGCCTTGGGCAAAATATATGCTCTTCCAGACCACAAGGGATAAATAGAAAATAGTGCTTTTATGCCCCTTATGGGGGCTGTAGCAATCATTTAATGTGGGCTACATGCTGGATGTTATGATTATGGTACAATATTGGATTTCTTTGGTGTATTATGGAGCAGAATATTGAACAATAATAAGATAGAACAGCTTTTCAAACAACTGGTGTTTTAGTCACTGATAATTATGAAATTATGCCAGATGAACTTGTCCTTTTCTCTAGCCACTTCCTAAAGAGTCAGTGAGATGGAAAGCGGGAGAAAGCACTAATGGCCAGAGAGAGCAAGAGTAGGCATTACTCGAGGGAATGACATAGTTCAACAACTGAACACACTTCTCAGAAATTATTAGACTCATAACTAACAGTTATGTACTAGTTCTGTTTGAAAATATAGTAGCCATCTCATTTTACAACACAGTATATAGGTAAGTGATATAGTTTACTGTAATCTTCTAATGTGAGTTCCTAGTGTTAGCAATGAAAGCAAGAACTGGCCACTAGTGCCTTTTTGAAAAAGCTAGAAGAAATAGAAATTTTGTACGAGATCTTCATTCCTATATTATAGGTGGTGAATCAAGAAGTCTCTAGAGTAACAACTTTATTGCAATAATTTATTATAAACATTGTATTACTGTTTAATATCCTCAGTTCTTTACTGTAATATCTTTGGTTCTTTGCTAAGTCCTCCCACCCTCTATTCAATAAAAATATGTGATGCACTTTTTTCAGGGCCTATGAAAAAATAAATATGGTGACCACTGACTGTCTGCATCATCAATGGAGTCTCGTTGTGTACAGAGTCCTTCAGTGGAGGACGAGCTGGGGCACTGATTTAATAAAGACATTAGGCTGAATCAGTTATCCTAGGATTTCAGTATTAAATAATTTTTTAAACTGCAAGTAATATTTAATCATATTTTACTGCACATTTTTTTTTTGGATCTGTTCTTTCAGAAAAGAAACAGCATATAATCAGGTCTTCTTAAATTCTGTACACTATGCTTCTATCTAATGCTCTGCCAGGACTATGTGTATGTCTCTAATGACTAAGATTTGTGTTAGTTCAGTATTAGTCAAATTACTTTAGTTGGTAACAGTATTTTCACACATTTAACTAGAAAGTTATATACACACGTGTGATTTTATTCTATATATTAATGCTGTTCTAATTCTATAACATAAAGAAAAAAAATCCCTTAGTATTTAAAGCAATCCCTTAGTATTATTAAAGCAATCACCGCTTTAATAAACCTTGAGCCTGTAGTTAAGAGTTCATGGACTTTTCACAGAGGGAAAATAGAGCTTGTAAGGATCTAATTATATAGTCAGTAACTTTGATTCATGGCAACTATTTTATCTTGAGTCAAATAAGCTACCCTTATTTGAATAGTTTGGGGAAAATACAACTAGTATTCTTTTAAAAGAAATGTATTTTTATTAAAATTTTGAATTACTTATTCATTTACTACCATTTTTGGTGCATATACCAGGTACATTAGTCTAGATAACATATTTTTTAGTAGTTAAGAGTGCCAGCTCAGAAGCCACATACTATTTCCTAGGAAATTGCTTTAGCTTTCCATGCCACAATTCCCTCGTGTATGAGAAACAGTATCTTACCTACTTCATAGGGTTATTGTGAGCATCAAATGATAAATACATGCAAAAGGTATAGAAGGGGGCCTGATCCACAGTATGCTCTCAATAAATTATATATATTATTAGCTATTATTATCTCATTTAATCCTCACAAAAAGCCTGTTGGGTAGTTATGCCCATTTTACAAGGAGCCAGGCTATCCTAAATTACATATCTAGTCAAGTATCAGAATTCAGATTGACACTTAGAATTTTTTGAATCCAAAAATCATGTTCTTTTTACTACATTGAAGAAGAGAGGGCATTTCAGAGCAAAAGCATATTGGTATGGAAATGAGAATTTTTATGGTACTATACTGAAGAATTAACTTTGCTTGATTTTAGAGTTGTGGGAACATAATATTGAGTAGTTGGGAGGCTGGTTTAGAGAATATCTTAAAAGACAGGCATCATAATTTGGGATTTGTTAAGGTTAGTATTTGAAGGCATTGGTAAGGTTTGGGTATGTCTAAAGGTGACAGGAAAAGGCAGATTTCTTTGGAAAAGGACAAGACTAGCAAGAGAAGTGAGGATGACTTTACAGGAATCTTGATGTGAAGTCACAGCCAGACTAAAACGGCCTCAGACAATGAAACCATGTTCAGAACACCATAGACATTTCAAAGAAACAAATGCTTTGTTCGTGGAATGACTATGGTAGGAGAACAAGAGGAAAGAGTAACTTAGTTTCCAACCTGGGAGACTGGCCTCATTCACTTAGAATGAACACATCAAAACCAAGCACCCGCCATGTGTCTGCCATTGTGTTAAATACCATGGAGTAAGGGGTAGAACCAGGACTTGAACTCTAGAGTGTGTTACATGGTCTTTACTCGTAATTTCACTAGAGTGCCTCCAGCCTGTGGGGGGCAGCATGCTCAGCTATTTGGACTCTCATCTAGAGATAGGGAGAATGAGGCTCCAAGATGCCTCAAGTTACCTTAACAACAGAGGAATCAATGTGAAAATTCAGAACCTTTCCAATCTTGTTCTGTGCTTCATGAATGTTAAATACTTCTACAATTCTTTCAGTGTTGATCTCTGAAAAAGTTATTTTCTTACTTGAGTTCAGGCTGTGCTATATGTTTCACAATACATTGGTTCTATTTGCTTTTATTTATTTTTTTCTTTTTTTGGTGTATGGTAGCCAGCTAGGCTTGAGCAGGGCCAGGAAGCCAGAATTCCCTCCTCTTCCGGAGTGGATCGTCCCAATCTGCCAGAGGAGAAGCCCCCATTAGAGGAATCTTGTGCCCTTAGTGCCTCTGCTGAACGCCTGTGATTCTAGAGAACTGATTTTTGTTCTCCAGCACTGATTTAAAGTATAATTTATCATAAAAATTAAATAGATTACACTGTAAAAATCATATAATTACTCCTGTAAAAATACAGATGAAAGCAAGCACAGAAAATTATAGTGTAAAGTTTTTAATTAGCTTCTGATTAGCTGTAAGCTTATGTTTTAAATGTACCATGCAGTGCCTTATAATAAGTAGGCATAAGTTAAATAGCCGCTAATATATACGTGGTAAAAAGATTAATACTACAGCTACTAGGCATTTTTGCTTGCCTTAAGTTTTACTGTAAGGGGGGTGATTCTGTAGAGTTGTAGTATCCATCATGTGATTATTGGAATGGCAAATATCCTTTCAGAATGCAGGGAATAGTCTTGCCCTAGTTGCTGTGTGGTTGGTGATTTGTTCATCTCTTAGAAAATGAGGAGTCTCTCTTTCAAAACTGAGATCTTTGGAAGATTTCACTTATGCTCTTTCTTTTCATAGGAGACCTATTCCTCCATTTGAAGAGAATGCGAGCCTTAAGATCATAACAAAACCGAGTTCGATTTTGCAGTTTTTGTAGGACCCGTCTTGTCTATGTTCCTCATTTTAAACTGGTTCTGAACTGGAAATTTAATTTGAGTGAGAGTCAGGGTATTTTTCAATCTATATTTAGCGACTTTAACTTGCTGAGTGACCTCGGGCAAGTCATTTAAGCTCTCTGGGCCTTGGTTTCACAATTGGTAACATTAGAAGGTTAAGTTAAATGATCTTTATGGTTAGCAGCAAATCAAAAGAATCATATTTCCATATCTGTTCTATTTTTAAAGGTTCTTGACACCTAAGTTCTTTCAATATTATCTCAGAAATCAAAAATACTTAGAAGTGTTTTTTAAAAAGAAAACCCCTCAATATTCTGACGTGAAGAAAAACCTTCAATGCTTTCCAGTTATACACATTGGATTGTAACTGCTTAAGCAATCAGGATTCTCTGAATTAGACTTTGGATCTCATTGGGCAAAATACCATAAAATTCTTTAGCTCACCCAGAATTCAGTAAGATGTAGATCCAATCCCTAGACATCTCTCCTGGGACAGCGATGATGGTTTATATCTTTTTGGTTACTTGTAGGATTAACAGAAAATGGAGGAAAGAATATAACAGCTGGCGAAGTTCAAGAGTGTATGTCAGTGTATGTTTTCGAAAAGGACTTTTTCCTCAGGGGCATAGTTGGCCTTGGCTATGTTGAAGGAGGTCTGCCCAGTGTAGAAGTACCACTCACTTCAATGCGATATGAATATTAGCTTATAAATGTATTTTTTCCTGGACATTATAAATATGGCTAGGATTAACAAAAACAAAAAAGAATCATTAGAAAGACTTTTTTAAACTTATTTTTAAAATGTTTCTATAATTGATTAAATAAAAGCACAATTCAGCAAAATATAGTCTTGTACTTATATACAATGATGGGGATATTTCTCTCACATTTGACCAGTCATTCCTTATGGGGAGACCTGGAAGTTCTGCTACCTTCATCAATAAGAGGTGGGATGGTCCTGTCCTAGAAGTGATCCTTAAGGAGTGGTGAAGGAAGAGGAAAAAAGGAAATCCGTTTCTTATCATTAATACTGCCCATACTTTCCAGAGAACCTTTTCCAGTTCTTAGTGATTCCTCGCACAGTGGGGAAGTGGAGGGAAAGGAGACACAGGGGGAATAGAATATGTGCAGAGAGGGAAGCCAGGGTGGCAAGGAGAGCAGAATGGCCGGCAAAGGAAATCCTTACCACTCTTAGCAAAGGACTCCCATTGGCGGTGCACCTCTTCCTGACAAGCTTCAGCTGCCCTTGCTGCTACTGTGCCTTTCTTTCATCTATAGTAAAGAGATAGAGGAGAGGGGGTGAGGAACAGCTGGGAGGCAGAGGGGAAAAAAGGAGGTGAGGGAGAAAGGCAAACTGGAATTTAGATTGCCTTAAAACTTCAGTGCTGCCACTCCACCCTCTGTGCCCACTGCTTCATCACTGTAGGCTGAAGATTGCCCTGAAGTGGTGGAGGAAAGAAAGGGGACCTGGAGACTGGAAAACTCTACTCCCCTCGGTAGCCACCCTTCTTCGTCTGTTTGCCTGCCTTGTCTGACACCTTCCCTGAGCTTCTGAGGTTCCTTAAATGAGCTTCACAGTGCTCTTTACTCCATGAAAATGAAGGCAAAGTTTGGGTAGCTTTGAGGGTTTGGAGGAGGAGAGTCCGTAGAGTTTATCAGATTCTTAGATATATCCTGAACGTCACTTTGCTCCACATGACCTAACCCACCTGTGCTTTTTACCTCTCTTCCTTGGCTTCTCTTCTCCAGCTCTGCATCAACTCTTACCTTGCTTCTGTGGGCTCTCCTGAAAACCTAACTAGCATGTGCACAAAGTTGTTTCCATTGGGAAATGTCTACAAAGGACATACAAAGGAAGTTTCCAGACAAAGCATTTCAGGATTAGAGACAACCTATAATGTCCGTTCAAATAAAATAGTAGGGAAATCAAATGCTAGGTTGAGATAATATGTATTTTATCCACTCCCCTCACACAAGAATTTTGAAAAAGAAGGGAAAATATTTTTAAATCCTTCATTTGAAATCCCAAAGCATCTGAACTAAATATTTGAATGCCTGGAAAGGCCTGAAGTTGCTATGTGCTCCTGGGATCACACCACTCACATCCTTTGTAAATTCCCCCTGACTGAGTAAATAGTATCAGACAACCTTAGAATTAGAAGCTTAGGTTTTTTGACCAAAAGATTTTCCAGGTTTGAAAGGCCCCTTTGACAGAATGTTCCTCTCAAGGTTTAATAAACCTGGAAACAATAAAGTCTAAAAAGAAAACCATGCACATCAAGAGTTCTCTTTCTATCTCTGAACTTAAATTTTCTTCTTATATCCTTGAACCACTTTCTTTTCTTATTTGAAAACAAAATGCTTTTCTAAAAGTTCGTCTTGCGAAAATATTGTGATGTTCACATTTTTTGGCACTGGAAGAGATTGAGTACTCTATACATATTTTTAATGTACCACATATAATACGTGCATTATAGATAAATGCTAGGAATGTATATGCAAACACCGTTATTTAATTTTCTGCTAATCTCATTAATAAGGGAATTAGATGTTGAACAAAGTGCAAGGAGTAGACATTACAGTCCAGACTTCTAATAAGTATTTCAAGAAGTGGTACTTTTAAAAGGTATTTCATGAAACACTGCATTTATATATCTCTTAATAATTCCGCTATTTGTCTCTCCTGTGGACTCGTGGATGTTGAGGTATGGACCATTATGCAAAGCAAAGGTAGATTAATACTGCTGATGTCTGAAATTGTTAACCAAAAAAATTTACTAAAACTAGAAAGTGTGGTTGTGAGGACATGCAAGAAAACAAGGTGATGCGACAATATGCTGGCGTTGGTCCCCAGACTGGAGCTGGCATAAACAGGCCCTTAAGAAAGGAAGAAAGGAATCTTTAATCTTTATGACTTACTAACTTACATTTCTCCATTTATTCTCAATATAACCTTCACACTGGACACAAACACTATCAGTGCGTTCATGTTGATATTCTTATTTGCAGCAAGACAAATCAAATGTAATATGATTCCATTATAACTGGTGGTTAGAATCTGTAATCTGTGCTTCCATACATTGCCCAACTTCAAATAATAAGCATTAAACCAACATTTTAAATTGTTTAACACTATCGCTCTATCTGCAAAAGTCTATGTTTATTAAAACTTAGTTAGGTTTCAACCATACCTTCTACCATCCTTCTTTTGGTTGCCACATCAGTAGATGAAGAGAAATCAAAGCATCTGCCTGAAGCAAATACAGTTCACTGTATTGCAGTTCACTGTCAAACAGAGATTCCCAAGAAACCAAACAGAAAAGGAATAAAAATGAGAAGCATGTTTTATTAAATGTCTTCTACACCTGCTTCCTTCATCTCTTAGACCTGTTTATCAAAGCCCATTGGATGGCCTTAATTTTCTTAAAGCCACAAAGCATACGCGCTAGTGGTTATTTTTGTCACTGCACTGAACGTTTGTCTCATAATATTAAATTATTAAGGATAACGGCCTAGTATTAAAAAATAATAATGTTCCATATGTAGGGGATCTCCATGAAAGCTTTTCAGCTGAAAAAAGGCTATAGTTGCTAAGCAGATTGGTTATTTATTAAGCTAGCATTGTAAATAAAAAGAATATTTAAACAGCTGGTCTCTCTGATCCCACCATTAATCTTCTCAAGAAAGAATGTGACAAGAAATAAAATTTGACAATTTTAGAAAATGATAGTGAGAACTAATTGATTATGCAATTTGCATTTTATTTTCAAAATTATGTTAGAATAGTGTGCAATTGACATTTAAATCTATTCTTGAATTAAAATTAATTATTTTAACCTACAAAATTTATTTTATCTTTCAGAATGAGATACTATTCATTTATTAATGATCTACACTAAGTTGGCAATCAGTTAGAATTTATTTCTCTATAGCACTGTTTGGGAAATTACAAATTTTCAGATCTTTTTTTAGAACGCTGCCTGAAAGACCAAGAGAACCTAAGTAGGTAATGAAAGATAAGGCAAACAGATCAACAATGCTTAAACAAAAAAGGTGTGTATAACCAATCAAAACCTTCAATCTGTAGACCAGATGAAGGAAAGAGCCATAGAGCAGTGAATGATAATTTTTTTTAATGCATACTTGATTGACACATATTTTCATGGACACTACATTTTTAAATAAAATTTAATTTTAGAATATTTTTGGATTTATAGAAAAGTTGTGAAAATAATACAGAGTTCTCATAGACTCCATAACCAATTTCTCTTATTATTAACGTCTTACATCAGTACGGTACATTGTTGCAATTAATGAGCCAATAATTACATAATTATTAGCTAAAGTTCATACTTTATACACATTTTCTTAGTTTTTACCTAATGTCATTTTTCTGGAACATTGGGATAGCACATTACATTCAGTCATCATGTCTCTTTAAGCTCCTCTTCACTGTGACAGTTGCTCAGACTTTCCCCCCACTTTTTTTTTAATGATCTTGACAGTTTTGAGGAGTACTAGTCAGGTATTTAGTAGAATATTCCTTTATTTGGATTTGCCTGGGTTTTTTTAATGATAATATTGCATTGGAGTTGTAGATTTGGGGGAGGAAAACCAAAATGCCATTCCCTTCGCATCATATCAAAGGTACATACTATCAACATGGCTTATTGTTAACATGGTTGATGTTAACCTTGATCACCTGGCTGAGTCAGTGTTTGTCAGGTTTCTCCATGGTGAAGTTACTCTTTTTTCCTCTTTCCATACTGTACCCTTTGGAAGGAAGTCGCTATGCACAGCCCACACTTAGGAGTGGGTATCTATGCTCCACCTCCTTGAGGGTGGAGTATCTACCTAAATTATCTGGAATTATTCTGCATGGGAGCTTTACCTATTCTCCCCCATTTATTTACTTATTTATTTAGTCATTTATATCAGTATGGGCTCATGGATATCTATTTTGTGCTTTGGATTATAGTCTATTACCACTTTATTTTGTTGCTCAAATGGTTCCAGATATTATCTTTTGAACTATATGTTTATATTGGGAAGTTCCTAGCACAATGACAAAAACATAGTAGATGCTCAACAAATGGTAATTTAATGCAAACCTAAATGTAGAAATGTGCTCATGGGCTAGTTCCTAATTAAGAAATAGAAAATGTACTTTATTAAGATGAACTTTATCTTTAATTGCAGATTCCCACTTATACCCTTTGAAAGAAACAAAAGGAGAAAAGACATAGTATATAATTTAGATATTGCCACAGTAATGTGGCATTATAATCAACCACCAAAACTTAGCAGCAAACAACAGTAAACATTTGTTTAGCTCGTGAGTCTGTGGGATTCAGCTGATCTGGGCTGAGTTTGGCTGGGTTTACTCCTGTGTATGTGGCAGAGGTGGGAGGGGTTGCAGAGTGCTTAGGGGAGTCAGCTGACACTAGTTATGCCTCAGGTGCATAACTGGGCAACTCGGCTCTGGTCTATGCTTGCCTCTCATCATGAAGGAGGACGGCCCAGCCTGTTCTCATGGTGATGTAAGTGCTTTTCTCAAGCCTCTGCTTCCGTCACACTTGCTCTCACTACAGTGGCCAAAGCAAGGTACAATGTCAGCCCAAATTTAAGAAATGGGGAAAGAGATTGTGCCTCCTTAGCGAGAGGAACTGCAAAGTCACATGGCAAATGTGGAGGAAGGGGTACAGGAAGGGGTAAAGAATAGGGCTTTAAAGCAGTCAGTCTATCACACATAACACACAATTATGCAGGGGAAAGTGTCTATGCTCTCATGGGTGTGTGTTTATTGTTTTTGAAATAAGTTTCCACCGTGTTTTGGTTATGAATTATGACAGCAAGTAGAAGTGAAGCATTGTCATTAACTGTCATATTTCAAAAGCTGTTCTTTCCAAACTGACGACCAAATCATTTAAAAATAAGGTAGTAATTTACTTTTCAATTCTGCACATTTCTTGGATTATAATGAAATCTTATTGAACAAATGCTTTTTAATAGGGGTGTGTTTCCAATATGAATGAGAATTTCTTGCAGCAGAACTTGAAGTGTAAAAATGAACAGGTCTGTCAAATGGAAGGATTGGCTAAGCCTGTAAATCTCCTCCATATACATTTATGCCAGAATTAGATGTATAAATAATCTATTCTCAGTGAATAGTCAGGAAAGGATAAACTCCTACTTATAAGGAGGTCTCCATGGAAATGCTCTTTCAAATAGAGTTATTGACAATGGCAAAATATACAACTTACAAATTTGTTGTTTTAAGGTTTGTTTAAAATAAAATAAAGGCTTTAAGAATTCATGCATATCAGATCCTAATTTTTTTTCTGTAGAAAAATTGAAATAAAACAAACTGAAATAAATCTCTTTTTTTCTCAAAACATTTGAAAATAATGTGTGAGATGTAATTAAACATAAATTTTTATGTTTACATCTCGTGTGCTAAATACAATCCTGCAAGAATCGCTTTCTGTTACACTGCCCTTAGAAAGCTGCTGATGTTTGAGGCAGCACTTTGTGGTGAAAAAGACAAGAACCTCAGATCCAGGGAGATCTGGGTTGAAATCCTGATTCCCTCTTTTGTAAAATTGGTTTAGCGGAGGTTTTAACCTTTGAGAGCCTCAGTTTCCTTATCTGTAAAAAGGAGGTATGGTGTCTATCTCATATGGTTTTTAATGAGAATTTAGTGAAATATAAAATGTCAAACTTAGCACAGTGCTTCACAGATAACAAGCGCCTTATTACAGTGACATTTTGATATCATTGACTTGCAAGACACACACTTTTACATTTATTTCATACCTTATTTCCCAATAGCTACCTTTAAAAAAATCTTTCTGTCATATGCCAGGGTACATACGGCTACTATCCTCACTTTTAGATAATCTGCCATATACCAACCCTTTGACTCCAATGTACGCATGGAAAAATGCATCCTAGAAGGAAAATCATCCTGCAGAGTCTGAGCAAAACCAATGACTGGCACAAGCCAGTGTGTACATTATACACACTCTTGTTCTAATCATATGTTCTGAAACTTAGGAGCATACGTTAACCAGTTTCATAACCAATTTGCCCCGCTAATATCAGCATTAAAAATATTTTCATATATATATGTGTGTGTATATTTTTATATACAGATGAAGCTGGAGAACTTTGTTCAGAACACTTTGAGCTTTGGGAAATGACTGCATAGGAAAGGAAACATGGTCACAAATATTATCACTTTAAATATCACTGTTTCCTTTTTCCAGAGACAATGACAGCTCTTGCTTATAGCTATAATAATCAGGCTACAATGTGAGATACATCTCTAAGAACTGTTCTGAGCTTAATTCTTCTGCTATTGCCAGATGCTTGTCACAGGATAACCCAGATGATGCCAGGTCCTCGATGCCAAAGTCAGTAAGGGACAAGCAGGCTCAGTCGATAAATAGATGTTCAGTTTGCGTTTTTCGAATCAGAGCTTCCCCAGGTTCAGTGAGACATCCTGGTATTCCAGCCAAGGAGTTTTTCCCTACAAGACCCTGGATATTACATTGCATAGAATCCATGAATAAGAGTTATGTCTAAGCCACCAAATTCCTCCTTTACCTCCTTTGGATGGTGCTGAGAAGAAGGCTTAGGCTTCTAAACAGAGACTGACATTACTCCATCACAGTATAAAAATGGATGCACACTCCCAGACATTCTGACGTCCTGAAAACTGGATAATGGACAGTGTATTTACATTTCGTGTGGACATATGATGAGCTGGTCAGAGTGAATCTACCAATTAGTCTTTATCCCACTGCAAAAATTGCTCCTGGGTCTGTTGCCAGGAAGAAGACTGGGTAATTAGTTAAGAGCAATGGAGGCATCTCTTTGTCCTCATATTTCCCTCCCCCGACGTCACCTACTTCATTGTCCTGCCAACGGGGATATCTGGGAGGGTCTTAATTATAAGACTGACTGGTCTTAGCTATAAGACTAAAGTGCCCTTGATACTAAGAATTCCTTATGATTCATATCAACTTAAAAATCTATTCTCCCCATGAAATGACTTTTTCTTTTAAACTATTTTTAAACTATTTGGTATTTATAGAATTAATAACGTGTTGTATTAACACAAAGCCTTTCATCCAGGAACACCAAAGCACTTTTTATTTGTCACATAATATGGTTATTTTATTTTACTATAAATTGTTTTTATGATTGATATTGAAAATGAGATACAATTAGGAAAAACAAAGTATAATTTTGGGAAAAGTTTCAAATACATAAGATTTCAGCTTAACTGTTTTAGTTTTCTATGGACCATGGTAAGTTAGACTGAAATGTGCTTCCACTTAAAAGTTAGCTTTGCTAAGATCTGTTTCTTTTAAATTAGATTTTAATTTAAAATGTTTTGTCAGTATTTCAACAATATAGTATGTTGAATATTTTGTCTCAGGTTTTGAATTTCCTTCACTAAAAATTTCATACCTTAATATATGTAAATGTATTCTACATTGGCCTTTTTATCCTCTGGGCAATTACCAAAGTAATTCATAGACCTGTTCTTACTGGTAAGTAGGGATAAATTAAATTTGTCAGGACACTAAAGTAGCATTAGACAAATTATATTCCACTGACCTAAAAGATAGCTAATTCTCTAGACGTGAAGCAGTTTATATCTTAACTCTTGTCTAAGTTTATATTGGAATTTTCAGGGTGTTAATGAAATCATTGTTTAATGAGCCCTTATTTAGTAGATCACATTATGAAATTCCTTGCCATTCCTTCCAGTGATAATAACTTGTATGCAGAAGCTGAACCAGTTTTCTGCATGTGAATAGAATTCTAAGCTTAAATGAATATTTTAAACTCGTATGTATGTGATTTAAAAACAAGTCTCTGGAAAGAAATTATAAAAATAAGTAAAATCCTAGTATGGTTTGCTATATTATAATCTTTGCCTCTGCTACTAGTTAGTGATAGGACACTGGGAAAGTCCCTTATCTTGCTTCAACTGTAAAATGAGGGCATATATGTTGATGATTCCTGAAGCCATTTTAGGCTTATATATTATTTAATAAATTGTAACTCTTTCTAAAATATAGGTTGTTCTTTCTCTGTTTCTAAACCATGCCCATTGTTGTTTACTATTTGCAGAAAAAGTAATGTTTAATTATAACTTACTTTAGTTCTGTAGTCCACAGTGCTGAAACAACCAGTGGCAAGTCACACAAGGAAAAACAGACCATCTAGGGCTGTTAACAGAGAAATAAACACTGCTCTTTCTCCTTCTGAAATTTAATCCGAGTAAATCAAAAGGAGGACGCAAACACTGCTGGACTTTCTGAGAGTACAGTATGACTATCATTTTTTTCCTCCCATGGTTGTTATATGACTCGATATCAGCATGGTGCTATTCATTTCTTCTACAAATAAAGTCTTTAAGTAATTAATACAGTGGTATTAGGAGATGCATTTGCTATGGCTCAGTAGCAAGTAACAGGACTCTATCTCACACTAGATTTATGAAAATGAAATTTATTGGGTCACATAACTTCAAAATAATGGGATAGAACTGGCTTCAGGCCTAGAATCCAGAGCTTAGATGATGCCAAAATATACATCCTACCATCACTTGGCTTGGTTTTCTTTTGTTTTGACTTCATTTGGACAACTTCATTGGCCAGGATTACAGTCCATCCACTCAGCAACTTCAGTCTAAAAAGTGTTTCTTTCCTGGTAGTTCAGTAAAAGTTCTTCAGCTGAGTCTCCTTGGCCTGGTGTGGGCCACATGCCCATCTGAGCCAATCATATGGCTCAATTGAATGGACTCTTCCTATTGGAAAAATTAACTGTGTGCTCATCTTTGGAGCCTGTCAAAGTTGGGAATGGAAACAACGTCAACCTCCCTGAATTGCACAGGCTGAGGAATGGCGAGGAGTGGCAATGCGATGACAATCAAGACCCTGTTCCCAGAAGACTGAATGACTGCTGGGCTGCCTCAAGCAATAAATATCCACTCCAATCAAGAGATGGAAAGGGGAAGTCAGAAAGGAAAGTACCATTCTTTCAGTAACTATGTTTTTTGTGTTACTGTGTGTCCTATACACTGAGGACACAGAAAGGGAACAAAACAGACAAAACTCCTTATCCTTGTGTTGCTTACTATGGTGGGAAAGATAGAGTTATGTGCTGACCTCTGGCAAAATATTGGTGTCTTGGTCTGTTCAGGCTGCTATAACAGAATACCACAGACTGGGTAGCTTATAAGCAAGAGAAATTGTTTACTCATAATTATAGAAGCTGGGAAATCCAAGATCAAGGTGCCAACAGATTAGGTGTCTCATGAGAGCCTGCTTCCTGGTTCACAGATGGTCATCTTCTTGTTGGGTCCTCACATTGCGGAAAGTACAAGGGAGCCGTCTGGATCTCTTTTATAAGGACACTAATCTCATTCATGAGGGCTCCACCCTCATGACATAATCACGTCCCAAAGGCCCCACCTCCTAATACCATCACATTGGGGGTTAGGATTTCAACATATGAATTTTGGGAGGACACAAACATAATAATTAGTGTAATATAATATATGATATAAGAACTATTTGGATTCAAGTTTGGTTTAAGACTGATTTGCTTGATTAATTTATTTCATGCTTCCACCCACTATAATTTTGAGGACAAACACTAAAGATTTTGTTTTATTTTCCTTTCAATTGATTGTTGCCTATAATAGTTATAAGCCTCTAAAGACTTAACAGAATTTTTTTTTTTAATTTTATTTTTATTTTTTCCCCCAAAGCCCCAGTAGATAGTTGTATGTCATAGATGCACATCCTTCTAGTTGCTGTACGTGGGACGCGGCCTCCGCATGGCCAGGGAAGCGGTGCGTCGGTGCGCGCCCGGGATCCGAACCCGGGCCGCCAGCAGCGGAGCGCGCGCACTTAACCACTAAGCCACAGGGCCGGCCCGAGACTTAACAGAATTTTTAAACCTAAAATATGTCATATGGTATGTTTATTTTCTGTTAGTAAAAAGATTATTTTTCATATACCTTTTGGGGAGCCTATTTTTTAAAGCTTTTCCCAATTTCTGGACTACTATTTCCATGATAATAATATGACTTGCTGGAAAAGATAGTTAGTTTTAATTTTGCTATCCTTTCTACCCCTCAACCTCCCCAGAGTACATCTTGAGGCAAGGAAATTTTTAAAAGATTATTTCTTAGCATTCTTGATATTACTTGAAAGAATTCTTCTTCTTCTTTTCTAAAGGAAGAAAAACAAAATGATTTTTTAAAAATCCCAGGTGCTTTGTGAAAGAGTGCTGCCTGGTTCTCATATGTTAAAATATTAGAACACTTCATCCACAACAGTTAATAAGGAAGAAAAGTTTAATGCATAAGGACATTCTGATTAATTCAACTATATTACATGAGCCTTTTGTACGTAGCTGGTGGGAAACTCTAGTTAGCTATAATATGAAAGGGACTGCTGTCCTACTAGGATATCATTTTTCCAGGATAATAACTTCTTCCTGAATCTGACTTAACATTTTTTTCCTCCAAAAGAGGAAAAAGGATGTAAATTAACATGAAAAATTTTTCTTCTAAAAGATCTACCCCAAAATTCGTTACAATAGTATGAACTCCTTTTCAAATTACAAATGAATACAAAATACCACACTTAAACCGTTGTATCCAAATTAGAGGCAACCTATTTTTACAGCTATGCGTATGAAGAGATTCCTAAACTCTCACATTTCGTAGCAGGAAAATATATCTTTTTATCAATCTTTAATTTAGGCCACATTTAAATTTTGAAAGAAAAGGTGTAGCCTAAACTCAAAACCTATTTGTAAATAAATGAATCTGTAAAACAACTCCTTACGTAAAGTAAAATCATCTTTCAGGCATGACTTTGCCCTCTGCTGCCCATTCTTAGCGTTTGTTTTCTAAATATTTACTCGAATCTGTCGTATTCTTTATAAAGAACTTGATCCTCCTTATAATATGAAACTTGATATTCCAATGAATAATCTTCTGCTATTGTGCCTGATGGAGAATCCTTAATTTTCCAGAGACTATATACTGGTTTAGGATTAATTTAACATGCTTGCTTTTTACATAACTCTCCCATGTTGTTGACCTAATCTGTTTATTCAACATTATGACTCCATGGCATTTTATTTATCTATCTTTATACTTGATGGACACAAATAATTTTTTAAATGTTAAAATTTAAAAACTCAGAAAAACATGAAAAATATCTATAATTCAGTAACATATTTATTTAGTATCTACTAGGAAGAGTTTAATCTATAAATGTTAAAAGAAAATGATTCATCATGGAATAGATATCAAAATTGTGTGACAATGAATTAGTTTATTGTATAAACATTTAATTAAATATAATAGGCTTTATTATTTTCTTGAAATTCTCAGTACTTGGATATTACATCAATCTTTAACTATCTGGCAAGTGTAGATAATGAGAAAAATATCAAACTGCTCTCCCTACGATGAACCATTCATGTTGCTAAAGATACTGTATAGAAAACATATAGAAATAATGTTATTCTACCGACCAAAGTATATGGAATTGGGATGTTATATGACAAGTGCAAATTAGGTGCAATGTTTGTTCTTCATGCCAGGATGAGACAGTTGGAGTAGCCAGAGGTTGAAAGCAGAGACTATGGCTCTGTGGTTGCTGGTACCTAGGATTAATGAGTGAGGGGATTAGGATAAATGGCAGAGGATTTGTACTTCTCAGTAGTCAGGAACCAAAGAATTTTACAATCATTAACTCACAGTCAATAGGTCTCAGAGGTTTTATTTAATTATTTAAATTATAAATGTATATTGAGTGCAGAGTCCTGTAATGGTGATGATGCAGACTGGAATGGAATCCCAGATCAGTGACTTAGATCATTTGAGTGGCATGTGCAATTGACATATGCCTCAGTTTCATGATCAATAAAAATGGCAAAACAAAACAAAACAAAAACACCTTCTATGTTTGGGTTTTTGTTTTTTTTCTGCATATATAGAAAATCAAATGGAATTCATTGTCCACGTGGTAGGCACTCAACAAATTATACTTACTATGATCTGGATAAAGAAATGGTTTCTTTCTAAAATGAGCTTATGATTCTGTTGGGAAGAAAGTCATAATATAAATAATACAAATGAATGGAAATTGGGGCTGTGAAGAACTGGGCTCAGTGTGGAATTCTGAGCTTCTCGTATTCTAAAATGGAAAGTTGGAGCAAGTGTTGATCTAAAATCTGAAAGGTCAGGTGCACTAAGATCAGGACACCAGTGTTCAGGGCACAGAATGAATCTGATCCCAAGACAGAGTGACTAACTTCTGTGGCCTATTTTATATTTCCTGAAGGAGTCTTCCAGGCTGAAGGTCAGAGCAAATGTATAGTTGCTTCATAGGGAGCAGAATCCCTGTGGCTGCAGAACTTGCTATTTTTGTTGTTGTTTTGTTGTTATTATTGTTGATATTTGGAGGAAAAGTGTGGTTATAGGGATATATTTACAGTTCGTTCCTAGTCTGTGAATATCATCAAGAAATAAAGTTAATAAATGTTAATAAATAAATTACTATTCTAATATTACAATTTAGTTATTTTATCTTAAATCATATGTACTATTTTTGTGCATGACAGTAATTCTCCTTCTTGATTTTGAGTTCGTCTTTAAATAAAATTAGGTATGTGAAAGTTCCTAGCAGAATTTGTAGAACGTAGTCCATGCTCTTTTCGTTAGTTTTCTTCTTTACTTTTCCTTGCTCTGCTACATCATCATAAGAGAAATGCATATCAATAATTTCTGTTTAAAAAGTAAAATAAGAAATGTAAGCTAAAGTGTCCATGATTAGATGCTAATGGAAGTAATACAAATAAAAGGAAAACTATATTGTTACATAGATAATATCAGTTCTTCTCATTTATTAAAAAAAAGATGGAAAGAAATAAGTGAACAAAAATTACATTTTACTTTTTAACATTTAAAATTTTTAACATTAACATTCAAGTATTTTCCTGAGAATTTCCAAAAATAAGATTTTATGACACTATTCTATATTCTAAAAGAGGAAAATATTTTATTTCTGCATCTTTGCAGTTTTATTTTCAGATTCTTACATTATATTCAGTAATTTCTGAATGTGCGTGCTATTTCTCTTCTCTCACTTCCTTATTTAGTTCAGGGCATAAATCAATATTTTGAATAAAAATTCTCAACCTATAGCACTGATAATCATAAAGATGGTAGTTATCCCATTTAGCTTTAAAAGTCAAAATACCAAGTGAACAAACTATTATGTTCTTTTCCCTTATGATTTATGATTATAAAATAAATCAAATAAAATATTTACAAATCATTTCCTAATAATTGGTCATTGGCACTGTAAACAATTTTTTAAAAATCATTCTAGCAATATTTAGTATTAATGGGAGAAATTTTTTAATGAATTCTGTCAGAAAACACTGTCGTGGTTGATTGAAGTCCTGTCCCTTAGCCTGATTTGTAAATATTGTTTTAAAAAACAGATAAAAATCACAAAATTTAGAAGATGTACTTTTCCATTAGTGCCTTCGTAAAGATAAACAGTATCAAATGTTAATGCCTCAGAGCCGATTTTCCTCAATTTGCTGAGTCAAAGGTTTAGTAAAACTTGAATAATTTTCTTTCACTAATGATTATTTTAAATCCTTTTCTCCTTACTCCCATCTTAATAAGAATTGACACAATTTTTTTGTTAGATTGCAGCATTTGACTTATTATCTTGCATTCCAAAGAATATGAAGTTATGGTCACACACAGGGTAAACTTTTTCTTTGTAGAGATTATTTAGATACACAGTAGTATGTCTTTCCTATGGGAAAAATATCAGTTATACATCATTCACTCAACAATATGTAAAGGCCACTTTGTATTTGCAAGGAACTCTGCTTATCACTGAAGATTAAAGTGATGAGGATAAATGTCTTGAGAGGATCGGGAGAAAACAACCTCTGAATTAGAGACAACACTTAGGATTAGTTTAGCTGTGGACGCATGAGGAATAGCAGCTAAGTCAACTTGGGGGCAGGAAAGTCAAGAGAACATGAAAGAGGAAAGGAAAACTCCTTTTAGGAGGTAGCACTTGTGATAGGAAAAATAAATAAACCATTTGTTGAGCAATTCTAAAGGTAAAAAGCAAAATATTTATTGATTACCTATTGCCCATTCTGGAGTAGCACAGGATCTTTTCAGATTGGTTTGATTTTGTGTAGTTTTACTCAATTTTTTGTGGTTGTCATGGAGTGGGAGGCTGGGGGATGGGCGGTGAAAAACGTCCTTAAGTTATGACTTCTCCAGGTCACGGACTGGAGAGTGTCTCCTTACGTCCCTGCCTGCAGTGCTACTAAGCTCAGGGGCCAGCAAACAAGAAACTTTCAATTAAAAAAAAGTTGGCATAGCACTTGACAGTCTTTAAAGTGTTGCCAAGTTACTGACCTCTTATCTCCAACATGCCCTAGGGAAGAAGTTAGCAAGGAGCACTAGGCCTGCCACCTCCTGTCCCTAATCAAGATTCGTTTATGTTAATAATCCCTTTTTTAAAAGCAAGTCAGGCAGGAAATTTAAGTCAATTCACACTTCCACATAAATCACCTCCATGAGATAACCAAACAAATTGCTTTTCTTTTTGTGCTATCAAGATCTTCTGCCCCAGGATATTTTTTTCAGGTGGTAGAGGAGAGGTATGAGTTTCTCTGGGAGTTCTGGCCGTTTGGGTCTTGGTGAATCTGCTTGGAGGAATGGAATGAGGGCATGGAAACAAGAGAGAAAGTTGAAGGTAAAACAGAGAGAAAACACTGAAAAGAAACTTTCTCTATTTTTTCTTTTTACCTATGGTCTTTGTATGAGTTAGAGAATCCTTTCAAGAACATTTGTTGTGAGCTGCTGGTGCCTGAGCTAATATAAACTAATAAGACCTGAATTTATGACTTGGTTCTATGCATCAACCATAATCACCGGGTTATGAACAGAAGCCCAAATATCATTTGAGCATTTGCCAAAGGCTCATGTCACTTTGTGACCAAACAAGACCAAAAGGACTTATGTAATTTCGAAATATCTGACTTTTCTTGTGAGCTTACCATATTTTTAGCCCAGAACCAGATAATTGGTTCTGTCTTCCATGTTTACACATATTATTTAACTAAGTAACTAAATAGCCTCAACAGTGTAGTTGATACAATGGCCAAAGTTCATAGATTAGTGTCTATGGCAATGCATTGAATCAGATTTCTGCTCCCATTTTTATAAAAGGGAAGATTGACTAGCAGAGAACATTGCCGCCTTATTTATTATGTATAGCTCATTACTTCCCTTGTCAACTTTCCTTTCCTTTAATCAGTTGAAAGGAAAAGGCTTCACAGATTTTCAGGAGGAAGCATATGGAGCTGTACCTCGTCAGTAATGTGTGAACTTGCATTTAAAGGTGCAGCTGACCTTGACAATGCATCCTTCCCAAGCTGCCTCTTGTAAATCCTGTGATCAATAAATGAAATAGTATTCCATCCCCTTCACAATTCACCTTCAAACATCTTTTCCCGCATCATCTAAGCATCTGTAAAACTTTTTTTGCCTGTACCAGGCTCCAATCCTCCTTATAGTGTAAGGTTCATAAAAGAAGGGCTTAGCATTTCTCCTCAATATTGAGATATGATTATAAAATAGTGAGTTAACAAGATTAGTATTTAAGCAGATCCAGCTCTACTTAAATATCTAAATGAATGCTGCATCCATTTAAGCAGTCGCCCTGAGTGGCAATATATTTGTTCCCAGGGTGTTGCCATTGCATGTAGGTGATTTCAGTTGTTCCTTTGGAATGACATTTAGAACTTATTTTCAAGCTTCAAAACTTTATAGTTAGGCCTTAATTTTCATTATTTACTACAAGTGAAGCATCTTTGTCATCAGCTTTTAAAAAATAACCAAGGGTGTTTAGCACATACCAATATATTTTCCTTTTCTCTGTATATATTTGTGACTGTATTGGGAAGAGTGAAAGATTAGAGGTGGGTAGATACTGGGTTTGAGATTGGGTGACTTTGTATTGTTGAATAGAATTAGAATGTGACTAGAACCCATGCATCTTGTGCCTTTATACCCTTCTTTTGGCTCTTAGGTTTGAGTTATCAGGACACACTTAGGTCCATCCCAGCTCTTAGAGACACCATGGGCTTAAGTAGAACGAGCATTATTATTTTCAAACTGTATTAAAGCATTGCAGAATGTTGGCCAAGTAATTTTTAAAACTTATTTCTTCTGCTGAAAAGGAGTAATGAAAATATTTTTTTGCTGTGTTCCTTAGAATAAGTGAGAAAAATATCAAATAATTGAAGGGAAAAAAGATTTTGTGAAAATGAGTACATTCCAAGTTCTCAGATTGGAAGAGGCATTTAACAGATCAAAACATTATTAAAAGGGGTAGAAGTCACACTGTTTAATAAAAATAGTTCTTTCAACTTAAAGATTTTTTTTCTTATTCTTATTTTGAGTGCACTCATTCTAAGATATGAAGTACACTATTAAAATATTATATGTATTATTTGGAGAACAAAGTCTAAACATTATCCATCTAATCACTGATTTTCACATCAGGACAAGCATATATTCCTGGGGTTAAATCATGATCCTTAGAGGTATTTTTTTTCAAGCTGCCTTCCTCCCTCCCCAGCTTGCTCCAGATCGGATATGCCTCCTCCCCGTTCCCTCCACTTCTGTTGAAAATCCTACTGTGCGTGTGCAGTGTTTCTGAGCCAAGTATCTTGTGCAAATGATCTTTCTAAAAGCTGAAAAAATATTGAGAACCAAGGAATTAAACCATGACTATCTAAAAGACATTGAATAATAATAAAAGGTGTACAACAGAATTTAATAATTCATTATTTGAAATTGTAGCTGGGGTTTTTCTAAAATAATAGACTTTTTAAACCAGGAAATACATAAAAATATACCTAACTTAAAATAATTTCTCTTAAAATTAAAATAAAACATATATCTGGAGGCTTGGATCTTAAACACTGGGCAAATGTAGAATGAAATGTCTTTGCTATTTAAAATAGGCGTAGATAAGTTTCAAATAGTTCTACATATAAACTTGCTGACATACGTAATTTCAAATCCTGCCAGTTATAGCTTTCATTCTTTGAACTACATTCAAAACTCTCCTGCTTTCACAGTATTAGAAAGATAAATCAAATGTTTCTTTAATGCCTACTTTCATTCAATCCATACCCAATTTGGAGGACTGCTGTCACAGTACCAAAAACATAGACTGAACTTTTAACAGCATTCCTGATGTGATAAAGAGAATCTAGGGTAATTGGATAGCAGAGTGTAAGGGCTGAAGTAATTTTATAACTTTCATATAAAACTAAACTACCACTAGTTTCTTAACGGGTCTTTTAAAAAATTGACTATAAGAACCATGTGATTTGTCCATCAGAGAGCAAGAAATGCTGCTTGTTATAATGCATCCAAAATAGAGGTGGTTATGCTTACTTTTACAAGGGTATTGTAATTTTGTTTTCGATAAGTAAACAAAAATATTGACCAAGTCTAATGTAAAATCAATTCAAAAAGGCCCCAAAATACATCTTAAAATTTGTTCTGAAGATTAAAAAGTAATTAAAAATGCCGTAACTATCTAAATCAGGACCCTCCGTGCACAAAGTGTTTATTGTCACAATGAGAACCAAAATGCTTAATAATATAGTTTTAGTTTATATATACCTCTCAAATGTATTCATGCTCTTTATTTTCCTGCTTTTTTCTCTTTCCCTCTTCTTTACAGATAAGCAGTCGGGTAAGCAATCACTGATGCAGTTTTATATCATAATAAATCATGACACCAACCTGTTTTGTCTTCATAAATATGAACAATGACCTTTCCTTTGAGAATATTCAAAGCATCTCTAGAAAGAAATTATATATATATATATATATTTTTTTTTTAATGGCTCATACATTCCAAGTATATCCAGGAGACAACCAACAATTTATTTGATGTATGATATATGAAATAAATTATTTATGTGACCTTCATTCATCTTAGTCTATAAGACAATAATAGTTTTTATAATGAGCTCAAAGAGCAACAACAACAACAAAAATTAGAGAAATTAACACTGAAGACATAAAATAAATCAAACCACTCTATCACATAATTTCTGCATATTCAGATACAGTAACTGTTGGTTAAGTAATGAACAGGTAATTTTTATCTTTGAAATTTAGAAGGATTAGCTAAGAGGAAAGGATGTAAAAAGCTTGTAATTTTAGTGCAGGAGTGGATTTCAGAATTTTAAAGAGAACGAGTATATTTTTAAAGGTAAATCACCACGTGTCTTATAAGAGGGAGAGATGTTTATGTTTATAATTTTAAAAATATATAATTCTGAAAATTCTAGCATGTTTTTGACAATTGCTTTGCTTTTGTTATCAAGTAATGCTGGTGTTTGGCAGTGGAATGGAGTTCAATCTTCTTTCATAACACTGTTACCAATAAACGTATGAATAGAATGAAAGGATGTATTTATTTTTCTCTTTATAATGTTCTAAAGAGTAGACCAAAAATACGAGGAGGAAGATGTTTGATAATTCTGATTATATTGTTTCATATAGATCTCTAGATTTCTGCAACTGGATGTGTTTAACACAAACCTTTGATATACAGACACCACCACCAACAACAAAAAGCAGTTGCGATTATGAAGTTCTAATGGTATGGGAGACTCTTTTTTTGAGAGGCGAGGTTAGTTATTTAAGTGTCATCTGAAGCTGAACTGTAAGTGTTTCAGAAAAATCCTGAAAGCATTTTAGTTCGAATTTAGAGACCTGCTTTTTCTGATCGATTTAAACCAATTTTCATGTATTTATATTTACCATATATATTCATGTGTATATATATTTACTACATTTCCACCTTCTATAAAATCCTAAAGTGGAAAGTTTTATAAACAGAAAGAAGTAGTATGTAAAATGTTATGTAGTATAAGATTATCGGTCGGTTAGTGACTGATCTGGTCAAATTCCTTTAAGTTCCTGCAAATCCCTTGCAGTTCTTTAGTCCCTGTTAAAAAGAACAATTCCAGTCATCTTCTGAATGCCGTTTCAGCTAAGAGCTCTGTGACATCTTGCCTCTACACGTGATACCGCCTTTCAGGCCAATTTCAGCTTAGAGAGATGAGTAACCATGGCGCCATCCAGTTTTCCACATGACATCTGTGGCGGCAGAGGCCTTCCCAGGACCTCTCTCCTGGAGAGCTCTCCCTGAGGTGCAGGCTGAACTTCTGTGAGAAAGTCATTGACACAGGAATCCAATCAGGACTCTGCACGAGGACTCAAGCTGCCCGTGCTCAGCTGCTGACAAGGCCATGTTTCTTATCTCTGGGGTTTCCTGCCCTTCCCCCGTGAAGCTCTGTTCCTCTAGGCTGGCAGGGGACTCGCCTCTGGACTAGAGGGTGACAGACCCCCTTTGATGACAAGCATCCACAGGCACAGGGAGCAGACTTGCTATTCATTGAGCTGCACAGCTGTGGTGACTGGGTCCTGCCTGGCTGTCAAAAATGGGGGCAGGGTTTCAGTGCAAGCAAAAGGAAAGCCAGTGTAAGGACAAATGAACTGCTTTAGGCTCTGAATTTGTCTTCCCCCGGTTGCCCTGATTTAAGGGCACCCTTTGTTTTACTGAAACTTCTTGGTTGTAAATTGACCATCTTTTCCACAGGCTCATATGAAAAAAAAAATAATAATCGTGTTTTCACAGCTCAAAAGACGTATTTTCATATATGAATCACTTGGTGGATCTTTGCCATTAATATTTTCCCAACTGTATATCCTCTTTTTCTTATTAAACCCTGAGTTCAGCAAAAATAGATTCTTGTTGATTCATCTTCAATACTATTGTATGCTTTGCCTGACTGCAGGTTACGTGGAATAATAATAATATTCAGTGGATTTTTCACCTTGTTTGTGAACAGAAAGTTTGCATATTTAATGAATAAACTGCTCAAATCTTGAAGGAATACAGGCATGTTCACCAGGCGTTTTTAGAATTACATGAAAGAGAATCTGTAGCAGGTGGCTATTACCAGCTAAGCAAAGCTTAAAAAGCACATAAAGAGTTAATTCAACGGTATAAATGAATATGCTAATCAGAGCATAATTTGTCTCTGAAGAAACATATTTATTGTGTCTGCTATTTGATTAGATGGCTTCAATGTTCAATTAATCAGTTACCTTTCAATATCATTCCTGAGAGCTGCTTAATTAATCTGTTGCACTGCAAGCCTGTTCATTCTACCAGCAATCCCTTGCCCTGTTTCAAATGACAAAACCCAGGAACTGTGCCACGTAAAGACTTTATGTCAATGTCAGGTGAAGGGTGATAAGTGACTGACTTTTTTCTTTATTAGGTTAATCAAACCGATCAGCCTTATAGGATTTACGTTTGTCAAAAAATTTTAATGGGTTGAAAGTAATGAGAAACAGGAGGAAAATCAAGAGAACAGTGGCAGTGTTTGTAAACCTCAATGGCAGCCTACTACTTTCATCAAAGGATTATTTTCTTGTCTTTTTCCAAACGATGAATTTTAAAAATTCTGCCAATTGAACCTAAACTAGTCTGTCATGCTACACTATCACATCTCTCATTAACAAAGTGTGATAGGTCCCTGTGTCTTTGAAGCCTAAAGTGTTCTACATGTTTACTGCCTTCTGGGCGCTATTTATTGCTTCCCAAAAACTATTAACAATAGTTCCATGAGTATTTACCACTGATTTATCAATTTGAAGGGGCTCCGGGTATAATAGAGTAGCCACTCCAGGTAATGGTTGAGATACTCCACCGATTAAATCACACCGTCATGGGATTTTTCTCTCCTTATCTGCTCCTCATGCTTGGAATCTCTCTTCTCTTTCCTTCCTTTCCCTCTAGGAGGGACTGAGACCCCATATTATTCCTCGACGTCGCTCCCCTATGCTCTGTGGAAGCAGAGGTATTTTGGTAGAAATTCTACCAAAATTGGTATGCAGATGTCATACCATCTTCCTCATCTTCCCAACACCGTAGGCCAATTGTGATCTCCCAATCTCACCTCACGTAGACCCACTTAGCGTTCTAAGAAGGATTTAAAATACTTGGAACCAATCATTTGTTGTCCCATATAACTTCTAAGAGAAAATACGCCTGAAAGCATAGGGGAGTGTTTCTGTAATTGTGTGGGGACCATAAGCCCCTTTGAGAAAACTAATAGTTATAATAATCATATTTGTGTTATGCTTGAGTACTTTTAATTTGCCAGCTACATTTTAATTTTTGTATAAAAATATGTATTTATTATTTCATTTAATCTTATTGCCAAATCATCCCTATGTGCTATTATTTTCCACATTATGCACATGAGAAAACTGAGGAACTGGGAGAGTAAATAATTTGCTCAAGAGCACACTCTGACCTTGTTAAAAGGGAGATAACATTATATTCATAATTTTTTAAAAATGTAATTCTGAAAATTCTAGCAGATTTATGACAAGCACTTTGCTTTTGTTATCAACTAATACTATTATCAAATAATACTTCCCTTAACTTATTCATACCCATAGAGACTAATTGCACAAGATTATCCAAGAGATTATCTGTTAGATAGGTCTCATTTAGTAGCAACTAACAGTAGACAAACTATTTTAAGAAAAAGGAGACTTTATTGGCTTAGAGTACTAGGAAGTAGAAGGGTAGGGTACCAGGCATGGCTGGATCCAGGTGCTCAAGTATGTCATCAGGGTGTTGTCTCTCCTGCTTTCCTCTGCAGTAACTTCATCTTTCAATATGGGAAGCTGAGTATCTCAAAGGCTTAGAAAATGGACCCTGAGTCAATCAGCCTGTGCTCCAGTCCTGGCTCCTTCATTTATCAACTGGTAATTCTCAGTGATATCCCATTAGAAAGAGAAGTTCTGAATAGCTCTTTCTCATTGCTTACTGCTAGATAGCACCTAGCATGGTGTTGGCACACAGTAGATGCTCATTAAAATGTGTTTAATGGGCCCCGTGGCTTGGCGGTTAAGTGCGCGCGCTCCGCTGCTGGCGGCCCGGGTTCGGATCCCGGGCGCGCACCAACGCACCGCTTCTCCAGCCACGCTGAGGCCGCGTCCCACATACAGCAACTAGAAGGATGTGCAGCTATGACATGCGGCTGTCTGCTGGGGCTTTGGGGGGAGAATAAATAAATAAATAAAATCTTTAAAAAAAAAAAAATGTGTTTAATGAATGACTTATCATGTAACAACAAACTCTTGTTCAATTACTTGAAGAAGTTAAGGCAAACTCTTGTCTTTTACACTATTTAAACTAAAATTTTATTTATAAGCTTGGTTATGTGTATGATAATATTTACCCAAGTTCTGATTTTCATAAAAAATATTTCTTAGAGATGATAAGTTCAAAATCTAGGAAAGGCAATGTAGAAATGGTATACATGGACGACAAACATAAAAGTATAAATTGAATGACTTAAACAGTTACAAATTGCCAATGACAAAATGCAAATAGATACTGGTACATTCTTCTCTAAATTGAGCCCTTACAAATGATTTCAATATTATATAAGGTACAAAGCATCCTTTCCTGCTGTTTTTCTATGCATTTTCAGCAAAAGCATATTCATAGCTTGTGTAGTAATTGTTTGTTCAAGCTTGAATAAGACTCGTCAAGCAAGTACCTGGGTTTCCCTGGATTCCTGTTTGTATTTTAGACGTAGATATGCACTCAGCCCAAACCCATTCAAGTACAGAATGGTGATACAGTTCTTCTTAATCTGAATACAGCAGGGTCCATAGGTAGATTTTTAGCGATATTATATTAAAATAAAACTATTTCTAAGTCAAACACGTGAAGGCTTCTGCTTATTGTGACCTTCAGGGAGTAACAATTCCAGGGAGGCAGATTTTCTCTTTGTCTAAAGGTTTGTATGTTTACACACACATATTTACAAAATTAACGATTTAAAAATGATCTGAGTATTCAAAAATAATGTGCTTTATTATATAGAACATACGAAGTTTGAACCTGTCTTAATGACTTATGGGTGATCATCATGAATGTCAGTTACACACTGATGCTCTCAGGGGCCGTTCCAGGCATTTGGGATTATTTGCCTTGTTGTAAATGCTGTTACTACTACCGTAAGCCACCCCCTACTCTCCATTAGAGTTATTTATTTATCTATACTCTGCCTAATGCCAAAGGACTTAATGTTCCTTATAAAATACATTTTTAAAGATTTCTTAAAATAATGTTAAGAAAGTAAGGAAATCAGGACACAGATAAGTAAAACCAGTAAGATGAGGCTGGGGATGATATTAGTACAAAGTGTGTCTTATGAGGCTCTGTCCATCTGCTGGGGGAAAGCACAAGTGACTAGCAGTCCACAAAAAACAGGGAGATATCAGATGTGCTGCAAGTTCCCGTGTTCAGCTGTGCGGAAGAATCAGAATAACTTTCTAGAGTCTGAGAAAAACTTTCTAGAGTCTCCATGTCTTCCCACATACCCTCTGTTCTACCAGGAATGTTGTGCCACTCCTCACATGGCTGACTTGAAACACTGCTCAGAAATCCCTCATGCGGTCCCAGAACGGCATTGTTAGGTGCCCCTCCTCTGCAGTGCTGTCAATTGAGACTCATTGCTGTCATTGCACTTACAACGTTGTACTATAAGTATTTGTTTAGTCATCTTCCCCCTCCATGGTTTTGAAAGCTCCTTAATGGTAGTGGCTATGTGTTATTCATCTTTTAATCTCCAAAACCTTGCACAGAGACTGGAAAATTATAGATAATCAATAAATACATTTTGAATGAATGAAAGGATACCTGGTATTGTGCTAAAAAACCTCCTAAACAACGTGCTCGTTATAAAGATAAAAAGCTAGTTTCTTAGAGCTATTTATTATAGCCTTCTTTACTATACATGCAGTTCAGAAAAAGAGAACTTTATACTTGAATTAACCCAGTGCAGACCAACATCTGCCACTAGGGACTCAACTCAGAGATAAATTTTGGAGGAATGGTGGAATTGCAAAGCATTGTACAATCTTAAGATGTTATTTTGACTGTATGCTTGATGTATATTAAGCAATAACGAGTTCAAGGTTACTGTGTCTGGAAAGAACTGTGAATGCAGTGGTTTTATGTTGCTTCTTTAAATGAGGACCATGTTCTTTACCTGTCAGTGAAACTGGGTGTTCCATTGACTTTTGTAAGAAAGCCAGACATATGTGGGCCAAGGCAGGATTCCACTCCAACATGTAGAGAAATGTTAAATGTCATTAAGCATGGCAAAAATAAAGAGTGTCCTAGTTGGTTTTTTTTTTTAATTTTTGTTTGTTTTTGTCTCTTTCTTTGAATAAGCTATTGGCTATCACTTCTTACTGCTCTGTGAACACCTACCTACTCAATTATTTCAATTTCTTGTTTAAGTTGGATTGGTAAACTAGATGTTTAAGCTTATTTTAAAATTACCTAAATAAAAATAAAATGTGTCTCAAATAGATACCTCAGGCCTCTCTGCTGAGCATGTGGTGACTAAGGTGGGTATTCAACCAGCTTTTCTTCCTGGATTTTCTATCTAGATGAAGGGCACCCCTAGCTACTCAATTATCCAAACCACAAACCTGAAAAACATCTTCATGTTTGAGCTCTCTCGTACCTCTTTGCATCCAGTTATTCAAAAAGCTATGTCATTTCACTTCTAAAATAGCTCTGCTCCAGTTTTTCAACTGTCCCTTTATTTGGGGCTCATGTCATCCTGCATGGACAATTGCAGGAATTTCCCGTCTGGTCTCTACCGTCAATCTCATTCCCTCCAATCCAGCCATTCCACTCACCTCTTGTAGACTTTTCCCAAATGCAAATCCTTCTGTAAATATGCAACACCCTTAGGATAAAAGCCAAACCCCTTATTCACTCGTTTATTCATACAAAAGTTATCACCTGTAGTGTACCAGGCACTCTGCTGGGTGCTTAACACATAACAAAAGCTTTCCAGGATTATATTTCTTCCCTGTTTTATCTCTTATCATCTCCCCCCATCCTTGTCAAATCCTGTGAGTCCACTCATCATTCAGAACTATGAACTCGTCCAGAATGCAGAAGGTTCTTTCACACTTCCTGCTGCTTCAGTGTGAAATTCCCTTCTCTCCTCTCCCTTCAAGACGCTTCTCCTTCTCTGTGAGGACTTTTTTGGCACTGCTGCCCATTTCTGGGCAGAGATAGAAACTTTCTCTTTGGTGCCCATATAGCCATGTGTTCTATATGTAAATGATCATTTTAATCGTGATGTTTGTAACTGTTTGTTTCTTCACATTACTTCCCTAATAGACTGTGAAGATGAGGGATTATCTTGTTCATCTTGATATCCCCAGAGCTTTACACAGCATCTGACAAATAGAGAATGTTCAGTGAATGTCTTCTGAAGAAATTGCTGAATGGCCACCTGCCTGCTTTAGATGGACAATAAATTGGTGATGATACCAGGATCCAAGCCCTATCGTATGTCATGGTTACTTGTAAAACTGTCTTCTACTTTTCTTCTAATTAGATTGTAAGCCCCTTTAGGGTTCTCTCTTTTGTGGTACCTAGTAGAAGACTTTGCACATAGCAAGTACTCAATCCATGACTATTGCATTGAATTTTAAAATCACTGCAACAAATTTCCCTGTAGTCTCTTTGAACTTCCAAAATGATGACTTCACTGCTGTCTGCTCATTAAAGAGGTATAAAGAAGGAACTGGAGAACCTCCTAGGAAAATCATTTCTCCTCTTAGTTCCTGTTCTCCTCTGGCTTCCTACCCACTCTGATTGACTAAGCATTAGACTTGGGCAGAGAAGGGGCAGGAAACTGTGGGAGGAAAAGCTGTACCATGCAGTAGAGGCTCTATAGAAATAAAAAGTCAATTGGATTTTTTTGATGGCAGAAAGAGACTAAAGAAAATTGTTGGAAATATTAATTCAAGGAGCATATTGGGGGGGTGGGAGGAGGCAGAATCAGAGAACAGTGTGGGGGGAAGGAAGCCGTTAGAGTGAGACCGTTTGACAGTCTGTGGTGGATACTCTCTCTGGTATGACTAATTGAGAATTGATTGTGCATGCAGAAAGGTTATGTTTTATTAAGGGAAACCTTTTTCCCTTTTGTCTTTATGAAATCCGCTCTTCTGCAGATGTTATTCCCTTCCCATACTAAAGCCTCATTAATTTATAATTCACCACATTGCTTTAAAAGTGCTGCGCAGATTTCCTGTTTCTCCCACACACAGGGCTTCTAATAGAGAAAGTCAAGTAGGATATAGCTTGAAATGCTGCTTGTCTTGAGGGCTGCCTGCCAGACTTGCTGGTGCCAAAACATTTCACCAATCGCCTCTTAGATCATTGTAAATGTTTGAGGTGCCATTTTGCAAGCTCCATGAAAGTGAGTTTGGGCGCTAAAAACAACTCATTTACTGTTGACTATAAATTGACTCTGGTGTCTGGAATTTGAAGTCAAAGCTAAATGGACTCTCTTAGTAGAACTTTGTTAATTTTAAGGACAGGTACCCTCACACAGAGAGGAGCACCATTTCACCAACTGCAGACTCTGAGCGCAGAGGCAGTGGGAATGGAGAGAAGAAATGAATCCCCCTCCACCATCCTGACTGTTCTCTCTGCCAGTACATTTGATGGAACTTGGGGACTCATTGGAAACAGAGATGTAAAGGAGAAGTCAAAATGGCTTTTCAATTTCTAATCGCCCAACATGCCATTAGTGAAGATAGGAATTAAAGAAGGAGTAGGTTTAACATCACTTTTCACTGAATCCCACTCTCCTTATACATAGAAAACAGGAAGATAACTTGACAATTTAGATAATTTTTAAAAATTTAAACATCTTGAATATGAAATGCCTAAGCAATATATAGACGGAGACCTCAGGTCTTTCTAGAGACTTCAGGTAATGTTGAAGTGTGTGTGTGTGTGTGTGTGTGTGTTAGGAGGTGTTATATTAGCATGGAGTATCAGACAGGAGTTAAAATCTTACGTATCCCACAGGTTCCAGGCAGAGAACGTAAGTAAACTAGGTGGGGATTGATAGAAATATGTTCCTAGACTAAGGGGGCAGTAGCTATTCAGCTCTGGTTGATCACTGCCAAACAAGAATGCAGGCCCAGTGTGACCAGTTCTTGTATTTTTCCAAGAGAAACGAGAAAACTGTATATATATTTTTTTCGTTATGCAATCTCACATGAATATCTGCAACTGGCTAAATATTGAAATTTTGTGATGGTCAAATAAAACACATATAATGAGAGAAATTCAGTTACAAGTTCGAGACCGCTGGATTAGGGCCTTATTGGGGAAAAAAGACTTATAACGTGGCAAGCAATTCAAGAGTAGGATAAGCCATTACACAATTAGATGTTAAATTAAATAAAATGAGGTGTCAGTTGGCAACTTGTAAGTGTAGAAAGGGAGAGATCAATGGCTGAAGTTAAACCAGAATTATGTGAAGAAGTGGGATGTTGTCTGAAACGTGAAGAATGGGTGGCTATCAGAGGCAGTAAGCAAGGGAGAAAACCTTCCTAGCAAGACAAGTAGTATGGAGCCTAGAGACAATAATTTGGAAAGGGAGTGAATAGTTTACACTAAGTACAAACAAAGAAAGGACTAGAACCATTTCTTCTAACTCCTAGTCCATTGTTTTCTCTTCCACCTCCTATCTTGACCTAGGATAAAACAGAGATATTCATTAATTAAGCAAGGAAACACCTACTATTTGCTACGCACTACTCCAGGCTCTGGATGACAGTGTCTGTTAATGCTATCTATGTGCTCTCCCATGCATGTGGGTACGGGGCAAAGCCAACCTCATTACAGATCGATTACGTGAAAAGTCACACTAGATATGTTTTCATTGCTCTAGAAAGAAGTGGAGTTACTTGAGAATTTCCGTAATCCTGGGAAAATATAGTCAAAAAATAATATTTTGAATATGAAATTCTATATCAAATGTCAAATACTCATGTCAAATATTTCTAGAAGCAAATGAGTATAAAATAATCTCATGTTCACCAAAAGTTTACAAAAATTAGAAGAGGGTAACCAAACTAAAATAACAGTTTGGTCAGTCAATGAATACATTCCATTCAACAGCCATCGAATGAATGCTTATCATCAGGACAAATATTAAAATCAGTATAAGTAGTATTTTTGTACTTTGTTTCCTTGCCTCTCATGCCCTTTGAGCAGGTGGAACATAGATTTGCAGAGAGATTGGTAGAGAGAATAAAAGAGAGAGAAAAAAACTATTCTGGGGAAGGCGATACTGCTATGTCCCCCCCAAATTTCTGATTATATATATTTCATTTTATGAAAAAATAATATAAATGTATAAATATAAAACTTATTTGGCTTTCTACCTTCAGCAAATGCCTTCATACTCTCTAAAATATGACAATGTGTTTTTACAGTTGAAGTATATTCTTTATCAAAGGACCCATATTTAACAGTGTAAAATGTAATGTGTTTAAAAAATAATTACATTGGTAATCAATGAATATGAGTAAGTACTGGGAGAAAAAAACTTTATTCAAGTGTGCATTGCCCATAGCCAAGTAAGTGGCAGAACATAAAGCTGACGAAAGTCTATGTTGACGTTTCAAACTCAGTATTAACTTATAACACGATCTAACAGTTGAAAGCCCTTCCAAAAGCATTGGTTCAAGTCTAGGTAGTTTAATATAAATTCTCTACTGACAAAGCTTGTATTGCATAGTGACGTTCAGCTTAAAAATGCTATATTTCTGGCCTAACCTTTCCATCTGTTTCTCACAGTCTTCTAATCCAGGCACTTTTCCAAGACACACAGAATATTAGCTGTGCACTCTCTAAACTTAACTTGAAAATTGAGAGAGATAAGATCCATATGTGCAAGAAAAATAGTGTCTGCATGACCACCTTAAATCTGTATCTTGGATATTATTTTAAAAAGCTACTCCTTCATAGCTGACACACTATGTAACAAATGTAATGCAATTTAATCTTATTTTGTTGCGTACCTTTCACAAAACCATATTTCAATCATGAAAGGGGATACAAATCAATATCACTTAATAATTTTGATTAAAAATTATATGCCCAAAAGGAACATCCCAGTATTTGAATTTCAGTAATATTTCACCTCCCTCAGTCCTATTTCTACTTTGTCAGCACAACATTATCTCATGCAGCAGCCATTAGGGTGGTTGTCTCTCTAATGTTGGCTCTCTTGCATGCATTTTACTGCCTGCTCTGATGGAATTTTTATCTTCACAAACGTATTTCCTAATTTGTCTATTTCTGTGTCCAGGAAGTCTACATGCTAAGAAGGTAAAGGTGGAGCAAACTTTAAGTTACATAACTTTAAAAACACAATTTTCCAACAGTGAACAACTTGACACACTTTCTTAAAGCATTTTGATAAAAAATAAAGCTTTCTTGTTAAGTTTTTTGATTGGCAATTTACAAGAATTGGGAGTTTGGAGGGTTTTGAGAAAAAGAGGATTATTCAATGGGTACCACCTGCATCACAAGACTAGACTAATTCTCTTGAAAAGTTTAAAATTTGCAATTACTCCAAAAATATCCTTTGTTGACTTTTAGAGATAACACAGATGTCTACTACATTTTTCATAGTGAATGTGTTATAATATGTAACTGTGGAATATTGAGGCCATGGATTCAGAGATGCAATAAAGCTATTTAGAGATTTGGGAGATTTTGTTTTGTTACTGATGTATTTTCCCTAAAGTCACTTAGTCAATAGAAGGTATAGCAATTTCCCAGGGACTGCAAATTACTTTATCTGGATGACTGGCAATTTATAAAATTTGCATTCTTCATAAGGAAAGTTTTTATAATGCACAGATATTTGTTCACCACAAGCAAGATTAAAGTAAGCTAACAAAATATGCAGTTTATTTTGTCTCATTTAGTGCCTGTGAAATATCTTTTGCTCTCAAAACGCCAATCTGTCAACCTCCATATCAGTGCAAGGTAGTGCACAGAACAGGACAGTCATGTCTTAGATAGTTAAATACATTTTTTTCTTGTTCAAGCATATTACTATAAAGTATTGGTAAATTCTGATTTTTTTCACCAAAATTTTCACTGAAAGCTTCTATTTAGAGGACTGTTCGACTCTATGAAATATAATATAATGGAACAATAATTGAAAACATTTAGTAAGTTAGCATTGTTCATATCGTGCATATTCCTGGTTCCCAAACATAAAATTTCTGTATACAGAGCTTTCAGTTAGTAAAAATAATAGTATTTTATAAAGGAAACTTTTTTATTCAGCAAACATGTATAGGTGACTTTTAAGATTACTCAAGCGAGGCAAATCTCAATCCGCGAAGAGATTACAACTGTCTTTGATTGAGGGGCCTAGTTTTTTCTTTACATTTTCTCCTTCATAACTGTAAGCACACTAGGACAAGTAATAAATTTTATTGCATTGCATGCCCTTGGAATAATGTATTGTGTTTTCTATTTTATAGGAAACTATATTTTATCATCAAAAGAAAGAAAACAAAGACTTATCAGGCAATAATCCTTCCCAGAAATGGTGACTACATTTGCTGATTAATAGAATTTTAGTATGAGGACTCTGGTTGTCTTTGGAAAAGTAGCTACATTGTAATATTGTGATGGAAATAGTTAACAAGAGGTGAAAGTGTAAGAGAGTAGTTTGGTGGAGGAAATATCAGAAGGCATGCTACACTTTCCAATACTTTTTTTGAGATATAGTTTGCATTTAGATCTTAATTCTATAGTTCGATGAGTTTTGACAACTCATTCAGTAGTGTAACCAACAATGTAATCAATATATAGAACTTCTCCATCACCCCAGCCCATTCCCTTTCCAGTCAATCTCCTCTACCCCTTGCCCAGAGTCAACCAGTGTTACAACTTCTATCATCATAGATGAATTTTGTCTGATCTTGAGTTTCTTATAAATGAAATAATATGGTATATACTTAGCAACTTTGATAATGAGAAAGATAGTAACACCTAGTAGTTAGAAGAGGCAAAAAAGGTTTTGTCAAGATAGAAGATACTTGTTTATATTATTCATGGGCTCGGGAAAAAGAACCTTGGAGAAAAAGAGCTAGAAGATTCAAGAGAGGGCATAAGTAAAGATGTGAGTTGGAAAGATAGTTTGAAAAGATGTCTTTTCTGAACTGGAGATGACAAGAAGATGTGTAAACATAAATTTATGGTGGTGTCAGTCAACACTGTTACATGACTTTTTCCAGAACATTCTGAGCTGCTAAGGAGCAGGTTCAGACGAATCAGAAGACATGATTTAGCCAAGATTGGTTATGAGCAAGAGGGATTCAGCAGATGACCAAAAGTATAATGATGATTAGAGCATAGTCAAAAATAAAGAGAGAAAAAGAAAGAGTTGGTCAGGATCAAAGGAATGGAAGTTATTATGAGTAAGACATTTACACCAACTGGTTATTTGTGATTTGAGGAGCTTGTGACCACTTTTAGCATAATGTCTGCGAGCAGCTGTCTCCAGTTTATACCTACTTTCGCATTCTAGCTTTAAGAAGACAACTTGTTTATCTAAACACAACATGATTGATAATCCTTCGGCAAGTTTGGGAAACTTTTCATTTTGGTTTCTACTCCGAGTGTTATTGTAGATAAGCATTAAAATGCATTTGTTAATGAAATCCTTCTAAAAAAAATATGGAATTTTTGCAGCTTTTAATCCTGAAAATATCTATATCTCAGATTAAACCTGACCAGGGATCTAGACCACTGCATATTACGACACAGGTAAATAGGTTCTGACTTTAAACACCAGGAAAATTACAGCAAGAAGAAGGCAGTGTTGTCCTTCCAAACTCAGCTCTACGAAAGTTTCACTAACAAAGTGATGCCAGTTTTTAAATTGCCATCTACTCCATACAATGCTAATTTTGCATTCACCTTTTATTGAAAGCAGTCCTTATACACAGTCTTCTAGTACCTGATTTTTTAAAATTTCTTCAAGCACGTATTTCTGGTCCTTAATGTCTAATTCACAGAATGTGACAATAGCTGCCTTTTTATTCCTGCTCTTTGATTTCACTTTCTTGACTGTTTAACATTTTGGGAGAGCTCCTGCCCTTATAGGTCCAGATTCCCCTAATTTTCAGAGCTCTCTACACCTAAATAAGTGACTTTCTGGTCATCTTGAATGTTCTCCAAGAAAGCATGGATGAATAAGCCAGGATGACTATGCTGTTAAGTGCAAATCACAGCCATTTCAGCAACCAGGGGCCAGAGATCAGGCAAAAGCATTCTTTAAAACCGTGCCATCTTCACATTTTCATTTAATGATTACTCACTTATTAAGGCTGCATACGTTCTGAAGATTCTGCTCCTTCTAGAAGAAGTGTTTAAGTGCTTTTCTTATATCCATTTGTTCTTTTTATATTAAAAAAAAAGTCTTTCTCTTCCCAGCTTCATTAGTTATCAAAGCCATTCTTTTTCATGTGCCAGGATGTAGCTCAAAGGTTAACTTGTCCATCCAGCTTAATCAAGAGGTGACAGTACTCTGGTATCCCTGAGACAAGCAGAATGAAAAGGTTATAAACCCTGAATGTTTAGGACATTGTTTTAGCACATATTAATTAGTGACAAATGACCTGAATTGATTCTGTCTAGATCCAGGTCAAATGAGCAAGCAGATATTTGACTTCTATCCTCTGACGCTAGAAGCATGGCTGTTGGATTTTTCCACCAGGAGACCCAGCGTCTAGTCTCAACAGCTTGAATGAGTTAGACTTTTGAGTTTATCAGCCCCATGTAGAGTGTGTGAGTAGGCTCTGCAGAAGTGATTTACACTAAGAAGGCTCATCAGAAACTGATTTATAGAGCAAAATGCCATTTTATCAATTTGCAGTGGAATAGAAACAGCATGGACTTTGGAACCACATAGAATGAGGTTTAACTCTTAGTCTCACCATTTAACAGCTGTGTAACTGTGGAGATATAATTTAATCCCTCTGAATTTAATTTTCCTATTTGTAGAATGAGTGTAATACTTATTCAGGACTCTGCTGAGAATTACATAGCTGTATATGAAAGTGCATAGGAACCTCTCTGGAATATATTACATGCTAAGTAAATATTGCTTTCTTTTTCTTCTCTCCTGTTGAGAACAGAAATGTTTATCTAATAAAACTTTGGTGCGCTGGTGGGTAGATTCCTTCAGAAAGTCAGCCTATAGATTAAATAGTTATTTCGTGAACACAGAATTACATAAAGGGTGATAGTTTCATCTAGTACTAGCTTACTGAATTGATCTTCTTCAACCTAGGAATACTTCTGGGTAGGTAACTAATATTGGACATTAGCCTTAAAAATCTTCTCCCGTGGAGATTATGAGAGACACACGGGAAACATTTTTACTGCACAGCTCTCCTTTTTCAATATTCCTTATTAGTTGCCCATTTCTCATATTATAATCTTTCCTAGAAGATGACATTCTTAGCTAATTTAACTCCTAATCTTTTGTGACACATTTTTGATTAGGAGAATATTTTAGGATCTTCAGTGAGGTTTGGAGATGCCTTAAATTTATCAGGAGTGATTAGGGTGTGGTTTCTACAGAGTTATATTGGTTCTTATTAACTGCAGTTTCAAATGATTTTCAAAGTGATTCTGAAGTGCGAAAACTTATTTGGTGCCTACAGTGTATCCAGTAAAATTTACACTTCTGAGCAATGCAAATGAGGGACCTCATTTTGCAAAACAGCACTGTGGCTCTTGTAATGGTAATCATCTGACCACCCCTGCCTCAGATAGCTTGTAAAACTTCTTTCCTCGTTTTTCACCTCTCATTTTCAGTCTTTCAGTTTTGTCAAGGTTTGGAAATAGGAATCAAGTTTTGAGGATTCTTTCCATGCAGTTGCCTGTAGCCCCATGAAAAAGTAGTAGTAATTTATATCCAACCTCAAGAAGTGAATATGATGTGGGATGCAGGCAATAAAATGATAATTACAACAGAATGTGCTAATTTCATCATTGAGTTACGTATATGGTGTGGTAGGAGAATAAATTGCAGGTTTAGGAGAAGGAAAGTGTCTAATTCAGACTGAAACGTACCTGAAGTTTAGCCAAGAAATAATGAGACAACCTATTACCAAACTTGTGGCTTTACCGCTTTCTTTCTCTGACATGGCTACAGACCAGGATAACTATAAAATATATAATAAAACCACCTTGTTAGTTGCCACTTAATAAAGACAAGTTAGTAAGAAGTTTGGTTGTTCAACCGTTGATTGGTTAGATAGTAATGCCAAGAGATCCAATGGCATAGTTTTGACTACTCCATACCATTCCCAAGTAGTAGCATATAGTGAAATCTTTTTTTTTTTACAGTCAGACTGTATCTATAAACTTGACCAGCATCCATTCTTTTATATTAATTTTTCATAAAGGAATAAAAAATATGAATGATATTTGCATCCTGTCAGCATTGCAGGCGAATCAACCCATGAACAGGCATGTCCATTGGAAGAAGGCTGTGGTTCCACGCCTGTGGTGGGCAGTGTATGTGAAAGGTTGTCAAAATATTTACTTTGCTTTCTCTACCCTTTTCTGAAAACAATTCCTTACTAACAGAGCTGAACAGGACCATAAACAATGACCTAGAGCACATAAAAATGATATTCAGTTCAGTTTTGCAGTGTGTTTGTACATAAAATGTGAAGCTGGCATGCCTGAAAACATTGATGGTTATCTAAAAAAATGTTATATGTTCACTGTAACCTCTTATTTCAGATATTGTATTTTTCAATATAGACATGTGTCGCTTAACAATGGGAATACTGAGAAATGTGTCATTAGGTGATTTCATCACTGTGTGAACATCATAGACTGTACCTACACGAACCTAGATGGTATAGCCTATTACACACCTGGGCTATATGGTCCCAATCTTGTGCGACCACCATCATATATGCGGTTCATCGTTGACTATAACATTATGTGGCCCATGACTGACTAGAATTTTATTTGGTTCCTTTTTATTTCTTGATGTTATCTCCTATTTGTTTATTGATTTTTAGCATAGATGTTTATGTCTTTGAGCATAGTTATAATAGCTGCTTTAAAATTCTTGCTTGCTAATTTGAGCATCTGGATCTCACAAGGGCCAGTTTCCTTTGATTGTCTTTTCATCACGTGTGAGTCACATTATCCTGTTTCTTCATGTGTGTAGGAATTCTGCATTGTATACAGGACATATGAATAATACATTGTACAGACTCTGGATTCTGTTATATTCTCCCAAAGAGTGATTATTATGAGGCAGTTAATTCCAGACTTCATCCCTGCTGCTGTGGGCAGCAGCTGAAATTTCTGTTCCGATCGTTAAGCCTTAATTAGGTTTCTTAGAGTCTCTAGGCAGAGTTTATGTATAGCATGTCCCCCTCCTACCCCCTACCTCTATTTTCCTAGATTTTCCCCTTGCTCTCCAGATGTGGTAGCCCCAAACTCTGTTCCTTAAGCCACTAAGACCATGAGTCTTTTGTTGTTAGTGCTATTGAGTCAATTCCGACTTCTAGCAAACCTGTGTCCACCTTCCCGGTCCTTTTGCGCCATCCTCTCACCTTCCGGTTCTCTATCAGAGGATGCTCTGCTGTTATTCATAAGATTTTCATGGCCAAATTTTCAGAAATAGGTGGCTAGGTCTTTCTTCCTAGTCTGTCTTAGTCTGGAAGCTCCGCTGAAACCTGTCCACCTTGGGTGACCCTGTTGGTATTTGAAATACTGGTGGCAAAGCTTTCGGCATCACAGCAACACTCAGCTGCCTCAGTCTGACAACCGACGGATGGGTGGTGTGGTTCCTTGACGGGGAAACGGACCTGGGCTGTGGCAGTGAAAGCGCTGGATCTTATCCACTAGACCACCAGGGCTGGCTATGGGTTTTACTGTTATTTATATAACTTGAAGGCTCTAGAAAGAAACCAAAAGCAAGCAGAAAATAGAGAGGAGTTGACAGTTGAACTTAGAAAAAGAGAATGGCACTGGGTGAATTTGAGTAGGTTTTCTGGTTTTACAGAATTTTGCCTGAGGGCCAAAGAGAGAAATAAGGTGTGTGCGCAAAATATATACTAAATATATATTCATTCCACAGTATGTAGATTTCAGTTTTTTACATGAAGGAAAGTTGGTCTGTTAGGAGCTCTAGAAGCAGAACTCTACTCCAAGCTTTTAAGTGCTCTTATATATTTCTAGAATGCCTCCTTTTAATATCCCTCAAGTGTATTTCATATTCTTCCATTTATCAACCATTTAGGACCCAATTCTCATCTTTTTCTTACCATTTCAGCTGACAATGTGATCTCCATCTCATATTGGAACATAAACTCTCTGGGTTACTTAACTTCACTAAGCCTCAGTTTTCATATCTATAAATACAAAAATAATAATTCTTACCTCCTGGGGATACCATGAATATTAATAATACCCTATACATATATATGTGTGTGTGTATTTGTGAGTATGGTGTGTGTGTGTGTGTGTGTATATATATATATATAAAATATTTTATGTGGTTGACACTGGGCAAGTACTCAGCACATGATAGGTTTAATTTCTGCCTACAATTTTTACCTAAATTGAAAGTCACGCATTTTTCAATTGCTCTCTATAGTCTTAGAAGGCTGGAACCCAGTATCAAGATTCAAAGGTGCTTTGTACATGGTAGATAAACTGAAAATCATTCTAAGAAAAACCTGGGTTATTATGCAGTTTCCTGTCCTCTCCTTTGGATAAACATCGCATCTTCCATGCACTCCAGATTAAGAAGGTTTATAATCTCTCTCATCCTAAAAGTTCTTCATATCTTCACCAGGATAAGAAGGAATTTACACAATTAATTTATGACTCAAAAGAACCCTTATTTCACTTTCTTCAATGCCACAGTAAATAAGGAATGTACTTGTGTCAAGAAATGAGTTAATTAATAGGATACGCAGCCATGTCAGTGGAAGTGAAGAAGTGAGTGTTTAGGGGTTAAAATATGATTAAAATAATTCATATTTTGATAATTGAAAATTGTACATATAAAGTTAAAGTTATTATAAATATGATTAACTATAGTTCTCAGTTTATCAGAATTGTATAACACTCGGATTTGAAAGAAAGAGAAGTGAGAAAAAAAAAACAAGTGATAAACAGGATTTATTCAGAAGAGAACCTTCTATGGCATTTATTGAAGATTATATATAGTCAGTCCAAACTCCTACACCATTCCAGAAATGTACAATGAGAATTGTTATTCATAATGATGATTCTGAGTCACACAATCTAACTCATCAAATATGTTCATTCTCCTCCATAGATAATACTTAATATGCTAAGAAGGAGAATAAATCAATTTCAAAAGGTTTTTAAGGATTGAAATTTAAAAAAATGTTTTTCCTCCCTAGTTTAAGTACATGAGAAAGTTTAGTCAGAACATCCCATTTTCCAAGCATTTTACTGTTAGTATATAAAGAGTTTTTTAAATCTCCAAGCTGCTCTGTGAAATGTTACATTTACTTTTATACTAATTTCCTGTCCTTCCTCTCAACCTCAACTCCCAAAAAAGAATGAGACCAGGGAAAGGAGAAGAAACAAAATAAGAGAAATGAGAGCTGTTTATTCTTATACATGTAGATCAATTTATTGGTTTATAGACATTTAATTTGACTATTGCTTAGAAGATTTTATGAGTGTGGAACAGATAAAATTTGAGAATGTGGGGAATAAGATTCTTTACTGTTCAATAATTAAAATCACTCTCTTTTGGAAGCCAGAATTTAAATCTAATCTGGCCAAACTGTTGAGAAAAGAAAAAGAAAATCATACAAAAAGAAATTTATGAGAAAGAACAATGTCATTTTCTAAGACCATCTTGGCTGTAAAAATCCTGATTATTATCCTATAAAAAGGTCAGCGAATAGAAAATGGGTCTAAATAAAAGGAGTCATCTTTATCAAGACACATTTGGTGGTGTGGAGAACTTCTACATAAATGCTACTTAATTTTACACTATTTATCTTCTGGGGAGAAGACTGTTATGGCAAAATAACTTGGAAAATTGGCACTGGAGTTGATCAGCTGAAATTTAAAGCACCGTACTTCCATAATAATAAAAAATAAATACACAACTTCTTTGAAACCAGATAATTCTCATGATTACTCCTGTATCAGTAAGGTCTTTTTTTCTCTGTGGCTTCTTTCAAGATTTTTTTAAAATTGATTTTCTGAAGTTTGAATATGATATACCTAGGTGTAGTTTTTTTTGACATTTATCAAGCTCGGTGTTCTCTGAGTTTCTTGGGTTTGTGGTCTGTGTGTTAAAGGTCAATTTTGCTAAGATATCTCCATAATCTCAAGTTATAAGCGCATTCGTAACAGAGTTTTTGTTATAGTGTGATAGTTTCAATTAATATTTATAGGAATGTTAGGAAAGACTGCAAAATACCATTAGATTGATAGATTTTATATCTATTTTCTTCTCTAAGCAATGGAGCAAAAGTAGTACTTCCTCAATTTTTGTAGAATTTTATCTCGACACTTTTATTCTTAAAACTGGGCTTTCTGGTAGGCTAAATATTCATATCAATCTACATTGTAACATACCTGTGTCTGAAACTGAGGTCCAAGTGGACTAACCAAAATCCATGTGGGCAGGTACCACGTTTGTCCTGCTTATCCTTGTATCTCTGGCAGTTAGCATAGACCCTGCTACACAGGTAGACCCTTGTACTGTGTCGTTATCATTAATGGCTGCACATTCAAAATCTTAGGTTCAAACATCCCATTTTCTGACCACAGTCACATATCCTTCTAGCTTACTTTCTCTACCTTACTCCAAAAAAGTCTTGACGTGACAAGACACTTTCTTTTCAAGATCCATCAGCCTTCCCCTATCTTGCTCTTCCTCCTTTTCCAACCTAGATCCCATAATCTTTCATTGTAATTAGATCCTTAAAAACTATAATTCTCTTGTCCCTTTCATCTTCCATTTTTCTTACTTATCAAACCCCAAAACTCTATAAATTCAGCTATCCACCTACTCTAGACTTACATACAACCTGGTGAGCATTACTGGAGAAAAATTACACAACTGTTATAACTAATCTCATATAAAGTGTATAACCACAAATCTCAAATGAACACTCACCTCTGCTCAGGAATCCTACAATATGGCCCTAGTAAGTTCCTTTGTCATATGCTTACAATTTCTCACCAAAGCGCATTATGACTAAGGAATGTGTGTATAAGACTCCCGTCCACAGAATTGCACGGCACATTTCATCTCCTACACCATCCTCCCCCACTGAAGTCCTGGAAAGGTATTTAGGTCAATTAAGCCACTAGCTGATGTGGGCTGCTGATAATAAAGGGGAACAAGACAGTTTTTCTTTAAAAAGTTAAGGTGGCTGTCTTCAAATGTCTGTTGTACCCAGTTATTCAAAGGTTACACTCAAGGTTGAAACCTTGCTTTTAAGGGTCAATGACTACTTAATTCTCAACTCCATCACTGTGGATATGTACCTCTGGTTCTATCAGGTCCACAGGTAGTGGTTAGGTATTGTAGCATTTGGTTTTACTCTCAGTAATTGGGAAAGTATCCTTTGAGGTTTTAGCAATTACCCAAAACATATGCTGTTTTTCCAACAAGATCAAATAGATTATGTAGACTTTGTTACAAGAATTTTGATGCTGTTCTGTTACTTGCCCTCTCATAATTTTGAATTAAAGATGTAATTAGACACTGAAAAGAACTGTTGGTATGCACTCTGCATGTCAGCCCCTCTCTGTGGTGTTCATGAAGCAGCTTCGTGTGTTTACGTATCGGAGAGATATAATTTCTCTCTCTCCAGCTTGTTCCATACTGCAACTCCTAGACTAGATGGAGGGGTTACATGGAAAATGTTATGAGAATGTGTTTTCTCTTGTTCTATGAGAGGATATTCAGTTTGTTAAATTGTCCCCAGAACATGAGGTTAACACCTAAGAGTTACAGCAACGATGCATAACTTCATTCATAATTGATCTCATTTGCTAGGTAGCTCTGATTCTAAAGACAAATGAAAATGTTCAGGATTAAGCCTTTTCTTATTGAAAAAAAAAAAAAGGAAGAAAGGAAGCTTTATTATCATTTTACATTCAAAAGTCAATCACTTTCTCTTTTCATATTTGGGAGTAAGGTATAGCTCTCTGCTACCTCGATAATGAAGAATGTGGAGCTCATTGACAGTAGACATACTATAATTCTAAATCTAATATTTCACTTATTAGTATAATTTATTTGTAAGAATTATTGTTTTTAAGTCTCTTTTGGCTTCCCAGTTCTTTTTATTTGTGTCACAGATAAAATGCTGTATAGGTTCCAGCCAGTCCATTGATTCAACTGGCCAGTTGAAGATCATTCCCATAGCAGCTCAGTTAGAGCAAATAATATCTGATTATCTAACAGCTGTGTGGCTGAACTGTGGCTGGTGGAGTCATCTAATCTTAGAATCTTAGATTCTGCCTCATTCTTATAGCTATAGCCGGAGTCACCTACCTAGCCCCCTGCTGTGGCTAAGAACCCAGCAAGGCACTTTCTAACCTACTTTTATCCTTGAGAGTGTTTGGTTACATTGTCAGCAGGCAAAAGGGGTATATTTTGAAGCCTGGCTTTTGAATTGAAACCATCAAGCAAAGTCTATTAATGCACAAAGTTTTAAGTTTATAGTTTCCTCAATGAATACATTTTAAAATGGTACAGATAACTCTATATAATATCCTTCATGTGAGGTTGGCTTGTAAGGTAGCAAAATTTAAAATGAGATTTAAAAAACACTCAGGTGGCTCTGAGGAGAAATCACTCAGGTGTATCTACAGAAATAAAACACTAAATTGCATTCTGTTCATCTGTTTCACTTGTATACTTGCTTGAAAATAATTTGCTGGTTAAGTTAGCATTTCCCTTTAAAATGGTCTTTGCTGAGTAGATAAAACATATCTATAACTTTTCATTAACTGGGGCATAAGTTTTAAATACAGGAGACTTAATCACACACACGCACACAAAATTTGGCAGTAAAGTTTTTTCCAGCATCAAATAAGATTTTATAAATTTCATGCTCAGCAAAATATCAGATTATTTGAATAAGTTTGAGAGAAAACTCTTTTAAAATGTTGTCTCTGATTATCAGACTGACTCTAAAAGCTTCAATAACTCAGACCTGTCATAGCTTCTCCCAGTTTCTCAGGAACTTTGCACTCTCTCCCTCTATACTCTCTTCCTCTGAACTGAATCCTTGCTGTCATTGCCATGCTCAGAATTCTCCCATCTTAAATGTATTTCCATAACCCTACTTTCCTCCATTCTACCAACTGCCATCTTCTTTCTCCTTCCTCCTCTTTAACAGCCAAACTTCTTGTAAAGAGCTACTTACAACTGCTGTTTCCATTTCTTCATTTTCTACACATGCCTTTCTCTTCAGAGTCTAATTTTCCTTCAAGCTTCAGCCCTCCACAAAAGATGATTCCTCCGGAGGTCAACAGTGGCCTATATTACTAAAACAGTGGGATTTTTGCATCTTCATTTTCCATGACTTCTCTGGTGCGTTACCAGCTATTGATGATTCCTCCCTCCAGAAACTATTTTCTAGTCCTCCACCACACCACAGAACACTCCTTCCTTTCCCAGCACTGGGTTTCCTGTGCTGCCTCACTCGCATCTACCTGACTTTCAAATCTTGGAGTTCCTTGAGTCTCAGGTGGCATGTTTCTGTACCAATTCTCTTCTTTCTCTAAATGTGCACATTCACAACCATGGCTCCCATTGTCATCTGTGTGCTAATGGTCCTCAAATTTACATCTAACCAAAACACTTCTCTGATGTCCGCTTCTATAGTGAGCTGTATGCCTAAATTCTTCCTCTGCAAGTCTCACACCACCTCCACAAAAATTCGATATGTCCCAACAAGTACTCTATAATTCTTCGATAGCTTTCTGCCTTTTCCGTCTTTGCCATCTTAGCAAGTGGCATCAACATCCATTTAGTTACTTAAGCTGGAAACCTGGGAACCATCGTTCGCTTTGTCTTCTTTCACTCTCCAAATCCAGAATATCTCCTATTTCTTTCCATTTTAAATCCCCTGTCTAAAACGCTTCAAATGGCCATCCATTGCACCTAGGAAAAAAATTCCTCTGTTTGGCCTCCCAGGCTCAGTTAACCTTGTCAGCCTTACCTGGAGACCATACTTCCTTTCTCTCTGTGCTCCACTGACAGGCTTTTTCTCGGGTCCTTCAAACACATTTTCTCTCTTCTGATTCACAGCCTCACTTATTCCTTCCTCTATCCAAACCGCTCTCCATTGGTTAGTTAACTTTTATTCATTCTTCAAAGCTCAGCTCCATTTTCTGTCACTTGAGGACATCTACTACATGTTTTGATATCATTATTTACTTCACCTTCTTAGCACTGTTATAATTAAATAGCTATTTTTGTATTCTTATTTGCTTTCTTTCCTCCCCACTAGGATATAAACATTATTAGAGCAGAGGATATGATTATATCCCTAACTTGGCGTAATGCTTCACATGTACATAGAAAGTATTTTAAAAATAATTATCAAATTAATAAATACATAATCAGTGGAATTTTTCTTCTCTAATTAGATTTAAAAAGATAAATGTTTCAAAAATTAAAACAGAATACAAGATTAGTGTTTGATTAAATAAGTCTAATAAAATAAATGTTTAGTGCTTTAACTATTAAAAAATTTTTTTAAAGCTTATTGCCAGTCACATTTAAAGAACTGAATTAAAATTTTTGTTGTTGATCAGGTTGCAAATCGTTCAGCAACTGTATTTTAAATTATGGAGTCAATATTTTACAAAAATCTTCTCCTTTTATTGTACAACATATTGTACATATTTAACAGAGATTTCTTTTCAAGATTGATTGTATATTAACAAATAGATTTACAAATAGGTACAATCAGTGAAAAATACTGAATACCAAAGATTGATTAATGAGTTTTATGAGATTTGAATTGTAGCAAAAATAGATACCCAATTTCCTAATTATTATTTCCATTCATATCCCTTTCTTTTAAGGTCTTAAAATGAAAACACACAGATTCTGAAGAAATTTCACTAACTAGCTCATTGACCACATATATTTAAATATTTTAAAGACGCTTAGAAGTAAGACCACTGCCTTTTGCTTACCTCTGAGTTCTTTTTCAGCTCTTAAGTACTATGAACACTTGAGGATACTAGAGTAATACATCATATCTATTGTTTGGGAAGGTTATTTTCTTCATAAATATATTTCATAAGTAACTAAAGCTTAGTACTTTAAGTAACAAATATTGTTTTCTAGATTTTATTGTTATTGATTCTAATTTAATTCCATAGTGGTCAGAGAACACATTTCTTATGATTTTAATCCTTTTACATTTGAGACTTGTTTTATGGCTCAACATATGCCTATCTTGGTGTATGTACTATGTGTACTTGAAAAGATTGTGTATTTTGCATTTGCTTTAGTATTATATAAATATCAGTTAGGTGAAGGTGATTGTTAGTGTTGTTTAGATTATCTACATCTTTATGTTTTTTGTGTCTAGTTGTTGTATCAGTTGCTGAGAGGATTTTTGAAATTTCCAATTATGACTGTAGAATTGTTTATTTTTTCCTTTAATTCCATCCATTTTTGCTTCATGTACTTTGAAGCTCTGTTATTAGGTTCATTTACACTTATGATTACTATGTCTTCTTATTAATTAATTTTTTTATTATTATGAAATGCCTCTTTTATATTTAGTAATACTCTTTGTTTGGGTCTATTTTATATGATATAAAATAGCCACTGCAGGTTTTTTATGTTTACTATTAGCATCATGAATCTTTTTTCCATACATCTGTTTTGCAATATTTGTTTCTTTGTATTTGGATTAAATAGCCATTCCTTATGAACTTAATGGTGTATATCAGTCCCCTAAAATCCAATCCCACCTAATGTCTATATCTGCAAAGCTTTAACCAGATCATATACTATGGGGATTCCACTCAGTTGTGGCTAATCTACTCCTCCCCCATATCAGGTACAATCTGAAATAGAAGGTCAGCCTTTATTCATAGCATCTCTGCATTCCTTACTACCCATCCTAACAACACAAATATACACATTTTGGCACAATCTGTTAACAAAAATAAATATATCTGGAAAAAACACAGTGGAAGGAAGAATAACTTAAAGTTTATTCATTCATTGGCCTCAAATTTCTGGTCCAGTCAGTGTTTTTTAAAGCTCATGTTGCTGGAGTGTGTCTGTGTGTATGTGTATGTGTGTACTGTGAAGTCTTTGAAATAGTTCCTAAGAGGTGGTTTGAGAATGGAGCAGAATTCTGAGCCATTGACTTAACAGAAAATCATGGAGCTCAGATCCAAGTCCCCTCAAAGCATGGCTTCAGCATGGCAGTCCTCTGAGATTGTTGAAGGGCATGCTAGGCTAATACACACACAGCAAAAAAGATCTGGTCAGGTTGAGAACTTTTCTCCATACATAAAATAAAGCTTGACTTTAGATTTTTTGAAAGTTTTATGTGCTGTTACTTTGAACCTCTTGTGTTTATGAAATAAAATTTCACATAAAATGTATTTTCTGAAAACAATTCATTCATGTTGGAAGGTGCTTACTAGAGATACAAGCACTGTCATTTGTTCCCCTGGTCTTACACAGTAATTCAACAGAATTACTTGTTTGGGGATTCTTTCCTTTGTTTCCACTCTAGTGGAAGAAGGCACCAGAGAGTGAAATCCTGTTGTCTGACTGATGGGATTTTGTTCAGGCTGTGACAGCGCATAACTCATCTCATTGCCCTATCTGCTGACCCCCAGAGAAGCTGAGAGTAGCACAAAATTAGGACACAAGAAGTTGTGAATTTTTTTTTCCTAACACTGTTTACAAGAACCAGAACCATCAGCAGCCATGATAGTGGAAAGTGGAATGTATTTTTTAGCCAGAAAGCTAGGAGAAAATTGGTGAGCTCAGGTTGCTTAATGGGGCTAATAAAGCAAATGCCATCAGATTTGGCACTTATATAAGACATATAAAAATATTTTGTTTTCCCAAACCAAAAACTGAGCACATAACTGCAGCCCATAATCACCTTTTCAATGTTACTCACTGATTGCAAGGGGAACCAAGAAGACTTAATTATGCATTGCTTGATGTGATTCATCTTCCCGTACTGGGAAACAACTGGAATTCCATTTTTCACTGATGGAAGTGATGGCTTTGCTTTCCTTTCTGAAGGACAGAACATTCATAGCACAGGTTATAGGTTGCCAAGTTAAAAATGTAATGTTAGGTCTTAACAGGACTTAAAAATAAGTGGAATGATGATAAAAGGTGGTGCGTAATTCTGAATAAGTTTTTCTTATCTTTTTCAAAAAGACTAATTCTGCAAGTAGTGCAGACTAAACACTGATTTTAGATGTTGCTTTTACCAAAAAGGACCAAATAGGGGAGTATTTTTGTTTATTGAATTTCCCTACATATTTTATAATGGGAATTAAGACATAGAGTGGTACAAATTTAGTGATAGTAGGTTTTCTTGGTACAAAAAAAATTCAATAGAAAAAATATAAAGCTATGTTTTCCCTCTGTTGTTTAGGTATTTTCTAGTCTATTCTTCATAAAATCACGCAGGTGTTATTTGAGCTGTTTGACTAATTCATTAGAGATAGTTTGTATGTTTAACTTCAAAATGAGAATTAAATCTATTGGCATCTTCACTATTTAATGAATCATATCTAGTAATTAGAGAGTAAACAGGGTTATTATTTGATAGATTTCATAACTGCAGACTAATTAATCCTGAAAAGAGAGTTTAATGGAAAACAAATAAAGAAAAGAGCCAAGAAATATTGCTTGAAACTTGATAATTTCCTGCTAATATTAATTTATATTATAAAGGAAAAAATTTCTGAATTCTCAAGTAGAATTTTTTTACAGAGATTGTATTAGGAAAAGTTGAATCATTATTATTATTACTATTATTATTAGTGCATGGTTTGTCCATTTCAGAACAAATAAATCTAGTAAAGACCGTTAGAAAAGCCCATTCATTTTGAGTGTCACCACATAGCTGAGATCAGCCCAGAATTGGAGCATACCTCACAAGAAGGCTGACACTGAATCTGATCCTATAGCTTTATCAGTATGTTTGTACAGTCTATACTTTATATTAAAACATAGGATTCATTTGAATTCATATAAAAGTTTTAGAACAATGTGATCTGCTAGTTAATTGAAGCCTCATGTTTCATGATTTGTGACTAAAATTTGGGGTCAAGTCTTTCTGTGTGAGTCATTAATTTTGTAAGACAGAGACCTGAGATCCTTTAGGAAAGATTGTGCCCAAGAACGTCTCAGCAGTCATGGCTACCTGGAGAATAGAAAAGCCAAACTAGTGTTTGTGGAAACCACTGAATTTCCCTTTGTCATCATTGAATTTTCTCCTGCAACTCAATCTAAAGAGATTTGTAGAAAACTAAGTAGATTATAAAGGAGTAAATGTGTTTATTCATTACCTAGGTTTTCATTCTTCAGAAAGACTTCTTTGATCCCCAGCTCAGGTGAAGTACCTCTCATATGTGACCTCTCCTGGAACATGGCATGCACCATGTAAATATCTCTTTGTCTCACTCCATTTGTTAGACAATGAGTTAAATAAGGGTAGAAACTATGTCTTAGTCTTCATTCATTTGCTTGATCTTATTCTGTTCATTCATCAATAAATATTCATGGAGCACCTACTATGTGTTAAGTATTACAGTGAGCTGTGGTAGAGTGGGGAAGGTGAGGAGGGGACAGATGGCAGATATCCATATAAGATGTTAAGGGGTCTTTGTGATCGATGAGATGTGGGAACTGAGGGTGATAGAGAAATCTAGAGTGACACCCAAATGCCCAATTTGGCTGCCTGTATGGATTGTTGAATTGTAACCAAGTAGAAAATATAAGAAGAAAAGAAGCCTATGGATGATAGAGTGAGGAGAATAGGAAAATAATTGGTTCAGGTTGGGCTATATTGAGTTTAACATGTCTGTGAAACATTCAGGTGAAGAGGACTTGTGAGCAATTGCAGATGTGGGTCTGGACCACAGGAGCACAGTCAGGGCTGGATATAGAGACAGAGAGAGCCCCACAACTGGATGCAGTTGATGTAACCTAAACAGCCAGGCAGGCAGGGAAGAGAAGGCTCGCTCAGAGAGGACAGAAGAGTGGCAAGAGAGCAAGATACCATGAAGGTCAGCAAGGAATGTGTATCATAGAACACACGTGAGCACAAGTTACTCTGGGGTCAAAGGGGGTAACATGAACTGCACGTAATGATGAACAATTTTTATCAGATTTATAGTTTGCTATATTCTGAATGCCAGAGCTTAGGCTGTCTGTCTGTTTTACAAAACCCAATTAAGTTACCAAGTACTTTTTAACAAGCTGGTGTTCCTAAACAAGTCTCAATGTTTCTCTATCTTTTTTTTCTTTATTTGTAAAATTTAAAGTTTCAATACAATGATCCTTCTAGCTCTAATATTTTACATACAGTATTGGAAATAAGCAGGACAGCGCTCTTGGTGAGAAGCAATTTACTGAGGAATAAAAGTAGACAAATATAGCCATCTAGGTCAAGTTCATGTTATATATCAGCAAATCAACTATGTAAGAAAGTGTTGAAATCGAATGAATATGAAAGTTAAAGAGCAACTATTGTCATTTTTGTTCTACTGGATGAATTACTTTTATTATATAACAACTGGGAAACCAAATCAAGAATAACTATAATTAGGATATTGGTGATGTGTTTTCCTTCACAAGCTTAATCCAAATGGCATCTTATATGATTGCCACACCCACGTCTCAAGAAAAAAATGTTAAATCTGAGTGATTCCAGATAAACAAAGATCAATGAATCACATTAATATTACTAGTCAATATTAATACATATCCTCATGAGAAAAAAAGAAAGATCTATTTATTGAGTATGCACATTATAAAATAATGAAAAATATTTACCAAAACTCAAACTTTCTTAACCAAAGTCAATGTGGATGACTTTCAGGGTGTTATCAGTACCATGAACACCCAAAGATATTAGCACATTGTAATAGCAGGGTCAAGACAATCAAAAGAGAGTGGAGAAGAGAAATCATTAACATCCAAAGGCATTTGTACATGATGATAATTATCCCCAGGTGCTCAGGTTAATACACTTTCAATGGAAACATGTGGAATAAACACCTGTCATGGATATGTGCCACCAAAATGAAGGCTTTGCTCAGCCAGAGAAATGATTGGGAAGCTAGTGAACCGGTACATGCCCATACCTTAGGAAAGCAAATAACTTTTCACTGAGCCCATAAACGAAATTAAAGTCAGGAAGGATTTCTTTGGAAAATAGTAGAAATCTCAAAACATTCTCGATATTCACTGAGTGTGCCATAAATACTTGCTCAAAAATTAGAATATAATAACTTTTTCTTCATTGTCCAATTTTTAGCTATCAAATCTTGAGTTATGAAAATAAACTCTACTTTACATATGGAGATAAAAATAAAAGTAGACATCGTGGCAAAGCCAAATCTTGCATCTCCAATGCGGCGTACAAAGAAGGCTGTGGATGGTGCGTCCAAATTGCTGTCATCAACACTCACACACAGACTGCTCCTGGTCAAAAAATGCCCTTGTGTTTTGCCTTGAGCACTCCATTGATAAATGTTTGGAAGAAATCGTGTGATTACAGTTCTGAAAGGAACCCTATTAGATAATCGTCTTGTTGAGACTTCAGACAGGACCACATTGTGTGTGTGTGTGTGTGTGTGTGTGTGTGTGTGCGTGCGCGCACGCACAGGGAGGAAGATAAAGAGAGAAAAAAGAGAAGAGATAGAGGGTAAGACCACTGCATGTAACCAAAAACTACATGTAACCATAAACCAAAAACTTAAGAAACTCATCTGCTTCTATGCTTCCTAGAATGCAAAAGACGCATTAAATCAATATGGTTTAACTAGGAAAGTTCAATTTAAGCATTAGGTCCATAAGAAGACTGATAGACGAAAGAGTTATGTCAACTATCCACCATTTATCCATTCATTCAATAAATATATAGTGCAGACCAACCATCTGGGTTGAGTGATAATCATGGTATTCATGAAATTATATATCTACCAACCTTAGTTTTAGGTTAAACAATATGAAATTGCCAAGATGTGATCATTTTTTACCTCAAAAAAGGCTATTCCATATTTTTGAACCTAGTATTTGATTTGTTACTGAGTACTCTAATGATAAATATTAATTACCAGCTTGTAAAGACAATTTAAGAAAAGCGCAAACTTATATGAATCAAAATAATGGCATGCAAATTTAAGCTTTGACTCTGCTATACAGATTAGCACAAATTATATCAATTTACCAAAAAGAATAATTCTTAACATCTGAGTCAAGCAAGGACTTGCTCCTCTTGATGGTTTACCAGCTGCCAAAGTAACAAGGTCAGATTTCTTACTGGAAAGTTCTTGCTTACAAAACTTTTTTGATTAAACAGTTGTTTCAATAACTTCTAACTAAAGCATTAGAAGAGTTCATCTATTTGTAGTAACTTTGAAACTTTCTAAATTAATAGTTTTAGATGAAAGCATTGATCCTCCCATGCTTCATAAAACAGCACCCTGCTGGGCAGTGTCATTACAATGACAGTCCTACTGGGAGAGACACCAGTCCAATTTATTGAATGAAGATCTTAATATTGTGATAGATACTTCTAAAGCTCAGCTTGACTTTTTAAAAATGCTTTCATGCATAGTGGATGCTTACTGTACTCAGCTATTTGAGATGTTGTGGCCTTTAACTAAATTTTCACATAAATTGTTGTTCTCTAAGACTATTATGCCAGTTTATAAAGCCTGATATATTTCCTACCTTCCAAATGGGCATTCAGCAAATTTCAATTGTGTCTTTATATTATGCTTAACTGTATCTCACTAATTCTTCTTTAAGGGGGAGGGAAGGGGAAGGAGAGCAAATTGCATGACAAAGTCCATATTAGGGGGAATTAGCTTTTGTTTTTAATAAGGGCAGAATGTGTTCGACATCATTTTGAACTCTCATCTTATGCATCTTAGAGAGCATGCATCTGTTATAATTGCACTGGTTGTTTACTGTGTAATTTACCACAGAACAGGCTGCATATACAGTTAAATTAATTCACTAGATATGAGGTGTTTAGGAAGGTCAGCTTCTGACAGTTAACTAATCCAAAGGCATTCCTAAAAATATAGGTGGAAAACTTGCTTCAAGAAGTAGCTTCTATTTATCTTTCAACATTAATGTTCAAATTGGTTAGCATAAGGCCTAACTTTAAAATGAATGAATTATATGTTGAAAATAAACACTTGCATTGAACGTTAGGTTATTTTTAACAGTGAATTATTCTTGTGCTATCTCTGTGAGCAGAGTACAAGACGTTTATTTATTTATTTAGTTGCTGTGCTAAGCTAAGATTCAAAATAGGTTACCAGTGAAGGAAGAGGATTTTTGCCTAGTTTTGCGAGAGTTTTATCTATAAGCCCCATAAAAAGGAAAGCTTCCATTTGGGGAAACCAGCTAAGATTCAAGAGTCAAAAATTTTAAGGTAGAATAACTACTTTTTAAAAATCTAACCATACAAAATTGTCTGGGACCCACTGACATTTTCAATAAGAAAGCCTCCTTTCGTTCTATTCTTCCAGTCGCATCCATCTCCCAGATCCTGAAAGAGAGTAATGCCCAAGAGAGATTCCGGGTAAATTAATACTTTTTATTGCTAATTAGGGTTTAAACTTAAATCCCTATGTAATCTCTGCCCTTGGCCAGCTGGGCTGAACTTCCCTTTAATGGAGTTATACCTAACATAAAGCCTAGACTAAAATCTAATTTGTGGAGTCAACTCCTGTTCCTCTTTTCCTGGTTTATGTCATAGGCTTGTGAGAAGGAAATGAAGTGTTCCTGCCTCATGTTCTCTATTAGCTGCAGGAGGAATAAGAGAAAAACAATGCAGAGAAGACAAGAGATCCAAGAGCCATAGCAGATCCCAAGAAGGCGAGAGCTCTTAATTTTGTGTTTCTTTCACCAGAAATGATACTCTCCTACAATCATACCTTTGCTATGACTAACATTAGTACTTATTCTTCAGAGTTAAATGTGGGGTTAGAGAGGGAGGTGGAGATGAGTTTTTTATCCTAATCCCAGAGATGACACTGTCAAGACTTACAGATAGAGAGCAAGAACCGCTCAGGATAGCTAGTGATGTAATAGGAAAAGATTAAGTTGCTAGTTTAAGAAAAGTTCCTAGATTGAGCCAGCAAAGTTGAAGGGGCTTGCACAGAGTACCGTCAACCTGAATGAAAAGGTCAATTCAGGCAGAGATGAAGACTAAAGAACTCCAGCAGAAAATGGATAACGCTTTAGTTTAGACACAGGGCCAGCAGCAAAGCTGGAACTAAGAGTGAGGCGTGAATAAATGGGAACCCTACTACAAGTCGTAATAAAGATATGCAGAGAAGAAGCTAAGGAAGAACAAACACATTGAACAGCTTGGACACTGATGTATGGAAAAAAAGTGCATGAATTTCAACGGAAAACAAAGTAAAAAAAAAAAGAAGAGGAAAGGAAAGAGAAAGAAAGAATTGAGTAGCCAGAAATGAATGTGTGGACCTGTGATTAAGATAAAGTAAAAGTAAAGCATGTTGATGTTGATTAATGTGGTAAACCAGTCACTTCACCTCTCCGGATTTCAGTTTTCTGCAAAATGAGGGGGTTAGATTGAACCTGATGATTTATAATGTTCCCTAAGGATTTAAAAACCTGTGATTCGTGGCTCTAAATAGATTTGAATAATGTATCTATTTATCTGCAACAATTTTATTTAAACTCTGAAATTTTATCATGAAGATAAAATTTTTGCTTAGTGTATGTCATATAACAAAGACACTCCAGTAAGATGGACTGAAGAGAATTCAAGGGAAAAATTGAGATCCAAGAACAGAAAATACTGATTTCTCGTGTGGTAGGAGTTAAAATTCATCATTGGAGAGCTGTTTGTTGCAGAGCATTATGTTATAAATCAGTGCTTCTCAAATTTAAGGTGCATAAATATCATGTACGGATATTGTCAAATTCTGATTCAGTAGGTCTTGGGGATGGGAGTGGTGCCGAGCTTCTTATTTCCAACAAGCTCTCATGTCGTAAGTACCACTTTATTTTCATATCCAACTACATATTATATTCTGATCATTTAAGGTGAAAAAAAGCAAATCCATGTATACCATATTCATTCACAAGTCAGATTTTTGGCAATTTTGACAATAGTATTCATGCAGAACTAGCTCTGTATCTATCCTTAAGTAAAGAGGAGAAAGTGCTTAGGTAATGAAAAAAAATTAAGAGCCTACTGATTTGGTTTCTTATGTGAAAAATTAAGACTTCTGGATTTTAAATCTCAGTTGTGTGATTCTCTCCTATGATTTAGTTCATTTTAGTGGAAGACGGTTTAGAAGTAGCAAGGAAAGGAAGGGAAAAGCATTAAAGGAGACATACTAAAGAAATGATGGTTGACAGTGATGAATGAGATTGAAGAATTAGAATCTAGAAAAATACAGCAATCTAGAATGCATGTCTAGCACACTGAAACAACATGATGGTACCTCAGGGGATTCATTCTCTTAAATACAGCACAATAGTTATGAGCCTCATATCATCAAAAACAGGATAGATTAGGCCCCCAGAGTGGATAGATTATGATTTATCCATTTAATGGCTAAATCAGTGGAGTGTTCAATACATTTTAGGAAAATTGCCACCCAAAATGTCAAAACATGTTTTGTTAATATAATTTTATAATTAAATAGGTATATGTTAGTTACCTTGAAAATCTCATCAAGAACATTTCAATCCCCAGGGAAAAATATATAAAAGAGGTGTCAGTGTAACTATACACATTTATCTGCCTTTAGGCATAATCCAATCTATTTTATTGGACTGAATATAAACTACCTTCTCTGAAGACTGTGTTGGCATAGAGAAAAGACTTATTACAGTAAAAAAAAATGTATCTGGGTATTTTTTTCTCCTACATCACTTGAACGCACTCAGCTGGGTCACCACTTAATGATTTTCACCTGTGTTATTTTTCACATTCCACTCGTCTGCCAATAACACTTCAGAAGCAGAATTAGTGCTGCTGCTATCAGTTCCTATCACTCAGTTCTGATTCCAACATACATTTTAAGATATTTTGTTTCCCTAGCAAAGTAACTAAGGAGTTTGGAGAAGTGAGGCTCAAAAATATATCTGCAAGTGGCTTCTCTCCTAAAGGTTTTCTTTTTTGAGAGTTTCTAGGTTGCAAGTGTCTTCCTTGTTTAGGCATTAGAGTCAAGTTTTTATTATCTCACGTTTTCTAAATACCAAACGTTTGAGCCTCTTCTGCCCCTACCCTTTCACAAACATTCAGTTGATGCTTTAGTACTAGAAGAGTGATATCAAGTGACCGTGCTGGATAAAATTATGTAAACACTTAACGAAAGAAGTCCAGGAAATAAAGATACGGGTTTCCCCGCTATCCAAAAGTAGAGTGTTCCTATGTAACCTTTTGTAAGCCAAAATGGCGTAAAGCAAAGAAGCAATTACCATTAATTTATATGGGAAACATTTTTGAGCATTCCCAGACCCCAAAAATAACCTACCAAATCATACCAAATAACACACAAAATCTAAAATAACACTAACATATGATAAAAGCAGGAATGATATGATAAATACAGAGCCTGTATAAAGTAGAAACAGTGTATGTACAGTGCAGTTTCACTTACTAGTATTGGGAAGACAATGGGCACACTGGAAGGCTAGAAGTGGTGGTGGTGGTGATGACGGTGTGTTAGGCTGAATCATTGGAGGCTGGGGTGGTGGGAGGTACAGGAGACTGGGGTCTGGGAGAGAAAGATGGTCATCTATTAACATCTCATTGTCTGAATCCATCAGCGCAGGCAGGTCACTACCGTCTGTACCTTCTTCTATGTCTGCCTACCTGGATGTGGAGGGTTGAGGTTGGTCGTCTGTTGTGGCTGATGTGAAAGGCTTGAGATAAAACAATGTACTTGTCTGCTTAGCCTCTATAGGCTCGCTGCAAAACAAACGCTGAACGCTATTTTCCCTCTTTGCCTTTTTGCGTAAAAGGAAAAATCTCCTTTGGATTTCTTTCTGTTAGCAAAACAGGTGCTTATCTAGGTTTTTGGTAAAAGCAAAGTGGCATAAAGTGAGCGTTCAGATAGTGGAGGAAGCCTGTATCTGTTCAGATTTGTTTTGTGACACTCCATCCTCTTAGCCTGTAGTACCTTTGAAAACAGGAGTAAAAGTGTTCTTCTTTCATCATTTATTGAACTGGACTCAATAAATTTTGGATGTTCTTAGCACTAAGCTTTCTGAATAGCCATTATCTTTGACCCTGTATGAGCTCCCATAAATGAAAGATGAATTTCCAATATCTGTAGTTTCTACCTAACATTAACCTGTAATTTGAATACAAAATAATAGGGAAGAATTCTCCAAAGAAAAACCAGCTTGTAACAGAATAATATACACTTTGAGCATCATGTATGCTTGTGTTTATACTCAGGACATTTGTATGTTAAGGGATGTAACACTACCATGAGAAGATATATTGAACATGGCTGGGATATTGTGGAAAATTATACTTATCAGTTTATAAGTTACATGTAAACCAGAAGTTCCATCACCTATGCATATTTCAAGTAGCTAAATTTATTACTAAATAGGCTTTTGGTCAGACAATACCAGTTATTCTGTTAATAAAGTAACCTCTTCCCATGGGGTCCTAATGAAAAAAAATAATGCAGAGTTTACAAAAAGGAGTAATGATTAGGGGTGATTTATTTAAATATTGATAGAACCTTTCTATCACTGTTTCTCATTATTCAAGTAAGTTTAATATTGCCATACATCTGATGAATAGAAATTTGAAAAGTGTGCCTGGGAGGAACAACTAAAAAGTGGAGATATTCATAAGTTTGTTGGAGGAATAAGAGATAATACCCATCAAACACCTTATCATAATTTGACTTAAATGTGCTAGAGAATAGAAACATAGTTTTGCATAGGTTTGTCTATATATGGTGTTTATCTAACCAAAATAGAACTACTGGCTTATTAGATTTGTTAGATATCATTTGTCTATGCTTATTTCTCTCTAGCAGGGTGAATGGGTAGACATTTTCAAACTGTAACCCAGCATATTTCAAACAATTTTGGTGGGTAGCCTATTTGAATCAACATGGAAACTTTTAGAAGAAAAATGAAATAATAGGTTAGTGATATAATGCTGTCACAAATTAGAAATGAAATAAGTTGTTCTCAAGGTGTTAATTTTTCCTTCTGAAGAAGCATATTCATTCAGAACTAGGGAAGAAAAAAGGGAAAGGAAATAAAAATGCAAGACAAAGCAAGCAAGCGAAAAGATGGGCATAGAAATATAATATTTGTGCTCTAAAAACTCACTTTTTCCAAATCTAAATTCTAACCTGACTTCAGTGAAGTTTAGCAATTATAAGCATTCTCCCTAACACATTTTAAAGCATTTCTATGTAAAGTAGAAAAATTATTGTTTTGATTTTTTTATGTTCCTGATTATGCAAATTAAGAAATTTAGTTTGATATTTTTGAGGTTCTATATAAAATAAACTTCAAATTAGGTATAAATATTAGGTACACCTTTTAAATTACTGTTCTCAGCCTTGTAATATGGGGGAAGCACTGTGTGGAGGCAGGAACTGTGAATTGTACAAAATCAGCATCAACTGGCTGGATGGCCTGGTGCAAATCACTTTCCGTCTCTTGGTCTCTAATTGCTCACCTGAGAAATGAGCAGTGTGAATGTGTGTTAGAGGGCAGGGTCACTAAATAATACCTAAATTATAGGAGTCTATAGGTGTATGACCATGCTAATACCAATAAAATAGTAATGATGATGATGATAGTAATAATAAAGTAATAAGATTTATGATGCACATTCTGATGTACCAGGCTGTGATAAGCAGAATAATGACCACTTCCCCCTGAAAGATGTCCACATTCTATTCCCCAAAACCCATGAATATGTTACTTTACATGACAAAAGGGACTTTGCAGATGTGATAAAACTTTGAGCTGGGGAGATTATCCTGGATTATCCAGGTGGGGCCAACCTAATTACATGAGTCCTTAAAAGCAGGAAAGCTTTCCTGCTGCAGTGAGAAAAAGAAAGATGCAATGTTGCTGACTTTGAAGATGGAGGAAGCGGGTACAAGACAAGGAATGTACTGCACACAGCTTCCAGAAGCTGGAAAAGGCAAGGAAATGGATTCTCCCACAGAGCCTCCCAAAAGGATCATAACCCTGCCAACACCTTGATTTGAGCCCAGTGAGACTCATGTCAGACTTCTGACTTCCAGGAACTATCAGATAATAAATTCTTATTTTTTAGCCACTATGCTTGCTTGTGGTAATCTTTTATAGCAGCAATCAAAAATTCTGACGTATCAAGCTTTCTACTATGGTAATTTAAATTCACTCATTTTGGCCTCACAACAACTCTAAGAAATAAAGACCATCATTATCCCCAGTTTACACAGGAGGAAATTGAGGTTTAGGGTGTTTAAGTAACTTCTCAAGCTCACAGCTTAGAAATGATAAAGCCGACATTTGATCCCAGGACTGTTTTGTCTGACTAAAGATGATGTGTTTAAAATCCTCCTATATATCAAAACCATTTAAGAGCTTCCCTGTTTCATTTCCTTTACTGTAGAATGAAACCA